>NW_009952574.1:1739304-1808048 GCF_000747805.2 Chaetura pelagica | reverse complement strand
AGCGCGGGGCCGGGAAAGTGGGTGTGAAGCGGACAGTAACTTTCCTGGGTGCTATGGGCTCAAAAACCCCTCCTTTGCGGGTCAAGCCCCAAACAAAAATAAAACCGGCACAACCCAAACAACAAGCACCCGATCTCAGTGTTTTTGGGTGCCTTTTTGTGTGTGTTTGCACAAGGGGCACCGGGAGCGCCTTCACAGGCAGCCGGGGATGAATGAAAGCGCAGCCTGCGGTGCTGCCCGCCCGGCGCAGGGCAGGAGGGTGACAGGTCCTGCTCGGGGCTGGGAACTCCCCGGGAGCCGGAGCCACCTCTTCATCCCGTGTTTGTTTCACACCAGGGGAGCTCACGGTCACGACCAGCACGTTTGAAATGCCTGTATCAATGGTGAAGTGGCGAGGCAGGGAACTGGGACTGGTATTCCTCTGAAGAGTAAAGCACAAAGCTTTTTTCTGGTTTGAACAGTCGTGGAGCTTGCAGATGAACGGGAAGTTTTTAATTTCCCGATTAATTTCTGTTTTATTGTATGTTTCAATCTGGTTAAGCTAGTATTTAGGTCTTTCCCCAAAGCAGTTTTTAAAAGCCAAGTCCTTGGAACTCTTTGCCATTTGTCTGAATTCTGAATGCACGTCTGAAACATTTAATCATGTTTATTGTTTTCAACCACTCAAACGGAATAAAAATTACTTATCGTTGATGAAGCTTATCTTGCAAGCTGTTTCACAGTATGCTTCTGTTGCAAGACACAGAGCTGTGTTAAACCACTGATGATGGTATTGTTTATTGTTCTTTCATTCTCCACCCTCACCCCCCTGGAACGTCAGGATCAATCTGCTCCTCACTACTGACCCCAAAAATAATGGAAGAGCAAGTTTTCACTCGTTGGTTTGATATTTCTACTCATGTCTGAGGTTGATGCTGTTTTTTCATTGAGTGTGTTACAGGCAGCTGATGTATTAAAAAAGGAATTAAGACACAAAGCTAAAAGGCACTGTCAAACTCTGAAAATGAAACTGCAGGTGGAATTAGTGCTGGATTCCACATTTGTTATTTATTCCTTTAGCTACATGTGTGACACCTTCTGGAAACATAAGATTCCTTTCCCTTTTGTCATTATCACTTAGTTTCATTACACATTTAAAATACAGTATTCATGTTGGTCTGGAAGTTGAGATTTATTATTTGGACTGTTTTGATATAGATGCTGATTTTGGACTACACCTCATAGATGATTTGGCTGCACTTTAACAGTATCTCAGCACAGTGATGGAGGACACCATCATGTTTTCTTGTAGGATTACCTTTGAGACTTCAGTGGCTGCACACATCAGTGGTTTCATCTTAGGAGGATTGAAATTGATTTTCTTTTTTTTTTTTAGTTCAGCTAGAGAAAGACCCCGTGTGTGTCCTTTGACCCGTGGCCTCACATGATGAAGTGACACCAGTAGTGGAGGATGTAGACTTGAAGTAGCTGCTACTGAGGCTTCAAAGGTAGAGGTGCCAGAAAGAACACATTGTCCTGGTGGTCAGCCCACTTTGTTCTTTTAGGCAAGGCACAGGTTTTTAAATATACATTGGAAAACCCTGCATATATGTATCAAAATAACTTTGAGCCATGAACCTTGTGATTCTCTTAATACTTCTGAGCAGCTACTTAATACTTCTGTCTTGCTCAAGCAAAACAGAAAGATTGACCTTTCCCTCCACTCCATAACAGGCCCATTTTCATTTAAATATTTAGGATTTCAGATTCTGCAAGATAGTTGTGTTGAATTTAGCAACAGTCAGGCTTACTCAGTTAAATATTGGTTGGGTGGCAGAATCTATTTTTACAATTGTGTTTACATTTTAAAGTGATGGCAAATACTAGTAAAGAGTACCAAGATTATCTAGACATTATAGTTCAAATTAACTTTCCCAGTCAATATTTAGTCAAGGTCTAGATGGTTAAAGTTAACTGTCCAAGTCAATGTTTAGTCAAGGTAATGACTTGGTTTTTATAAACACTAACCAAGCATTCTCGCAAAATTAATCAGAGTTGCTGTGTCACAATAGGTTTGCTCAGCCAATTACTTAGGATTAAAAGTATGTTATTACTTGTTTGATATTATTTCAGCAGTGCTTGCCTTTAGCCTTTCCGTGGCTCTGTTCTTAGAGTGTTACCTCTATCTTTAAAGCACTGGTGAATTTGTGAGTTGACTTAAGTCACGTACTGTTCTGTCTTTATGAGTAGGAAAATGAGGTGCAGAGATGCCACGTGCTGTGGTTCCAAGAAAGTCTTTCAGGGGCCTATGCAAGGGACTCAGCTCCTCATACATTGTGCAGAAAGAGGTGGGCACTTCTGATCAAGCAATTTGGATAAAATATGCTATTAGTTTTGGTGTCTGGGACAAAAATGATGTAATGGAATATGTTGACTTTGGTACTTGCAGCACTAGATTGAAGCATATTGTGAAGTATTTCCAAAAGTATTGGAAATCTGTATTGCAGCTCTTCCTTTCTTGAGAGAATCTTGTTCTTCCAGGTTGTCAATTGAGTCTCTTCAACTGACAGGAAAAACAGTCTGGACTCAGTTGTGCCAGTGGTTTTTGTTTTCCTTCCTTCCCCCTTTTTTTTTTTTTTTCCCTCCCTATTTATTTTACCACTAGCAAATGCATGCCATGCAATTACATGGGTATTAGAGTAGATAGTCATTAGGATTTTACTAATCTGAACCTCAAGTGCTGTTCTGCAATTTTGCCAGCCTTTTGTAAGGGAGTGCTTGGCTTCTTCAGCTGCGTTGTTTTATTATGAGTACTTTGATACAGTAGAATGAAAAGCATATATTTTAAACCAACTAATGACTGAGACTTAAACATTTTCATTTTCATGCTTTGACTTGTCACATAGAAAACCTGCAACTCTGTTTTTTGTTCTCAACACTAGATTTTGCCCCGTCCAGCTACAGCAAAATTACATTTCATGGTGTTGGTTTAAGAATTTCATCCAGCTCTGCTTAAAGGCAGCAGAATTGTCTCAACTTGGAACGAGTGAGTAAAGTCATGTGGCCTGTGGCCTCTGCATGACTGATTTTCAGTGGTACACGGGAGCCATTTTGAAGAACCAGATCAGAGGGAGACATGTCAGCTTTGTCTCTTAATTAGTATTTTGCTTTTTGGGGAGTTAGAATGAAGCTTGTCCCAGGGTTGGCCGGCTGTGTGTCTGTGTGGGTGCAGAGGCTGTTGATTGGCATGTCCCCCCAGCTGAAGGGGATGCAGCTCTCCAAGACCTAGCTCTTTGCACTCAGCTGTGTGTCCTGACCTGATGGGAAGCAGCTGTCCAAGACCTAGCTCTTTAGACTCAGCTGTGAGTCCTAATTAGATCCATCCACAGTAGAGCAGCAGGACTGCTGAAGGACTACTTGGCACATGTAGCTCGGGCTCAGACCTTTTCTTAGGTATGTGTAGCTGGCTGGTCTTCTGGCTCTTTGAGACTTGAGGATTTCTTTTAGTTGCTGATGGAATCAGAAAAGATGGTAACTGTTGGTAAGTTTTTTTAAAAATGCAGTGTTCCTGAGCAGGAGGAGCCTGCTGAGAAGCAGACTCAGGGCAGTTTCTAGCCTGTAATCCTTTGTACTTGCTATGGGTAGTGCATCTCCTGCCATCATATTACTGTCAGTTAAATGAAGGTGCATAAATTATTACTTAAGGATATGTACTATGTAAAAAACTAGGTCAGTGTAATACCCAAGTAAACAAAAGCAGTTGCTGTTTTTTTCTGTGTTGAATTTTGTGTATCTCTGTGTATGAATACATGTATGTATGTGTGCATAGATCTATTAGCCGCTTTTTTTTATTATGTAAAGATTTCCCAGGTCTCCAGATATTGTCAGACAGTTACACTGAGACATTCTGCCCCCGTCCCCCAAATAGTGATTACTCTTGTGTGTAGAAGAACATCAGTTTCTTGAGAGTCTTTGCAATTCCCCAAGCCTGAAGGCAAATGAATAGAAATTTAGTGGACCACCTAGTTCTTGACACAGAATTCTCCAAAGAGGGATCTGACCTAATTTATATTGTATTGAATCAAATAATCCTATCATGCATGTGTGGTTGCCGTTTTGTTTTCTTGTAGCAGGCATATTGCTGTCTGGCAAAAACTTGAGATTTAGATGTTAGGCAATGTCCCTGTGGTTTTAGAATGTTCTTTTCCTCAGTGGGTAGTTACTGGAAAATTACATTTAGAGGACATTTGTGAAAAGCCAGACAATTAAGATGTAATACTAAGGCTGCTAGGTTTGTCCATACTGAAGGTGAGTATATAATTGTTTAGAACTGAGAATAATCAAGAGTCCTCCAATACAAAATCCTGCCATTATTACTAAATAATAAAGAACTATTACTACATAATAAGGAACAGGAGCTGGAATCTTCCCAAAATGCTTTTGGTACCAGAAGGCAGTATAAATATCTAAGTAACCAGTGCGATAGAAATGCTGTGGTTGGTGTGCTTTGCTGTAGTGATTGCTGCATTTTTGTCTTTGCAGATGCTGATGGTAAAGTAGCACTGAATGTCTTTGTGGGGGCCACCAGGCTTAGAAGCTAATTGGGAGCTGATTAGCATCCAGGTGCTGTAGTTGCCTCTTAAAGCAATTCCTGGCATGCAAATCCCTTTTCTGGTGTCATTGTCTAGGTAATAGTACCTATTGGTCTGTCTGTGTTATGTCCCAGGATACACTGTGAAGCTTATAAATCTGTCTATGTTCATTTTTTTGGGGAAAGAACTTTTAAAACCTGCACTGTTTTATGGTTGGAAAGCTTAGGAAAGTTGTGGGTCTGCAGAAGGCCAAGATCATAGCAAGTTACCTGAAAATAGTTCTTTGCTTTCAGAGTTAGTAGGTATCCCACCTACAGGACTCTTAGGCTTCTTCAGTGTCGTTATGGGAGTCTTTGTTGAAATCTCTTGACAAGAGTTATTTTGAATTTTGTTTGTTGTTTTATTAAAAAATGTATTTTTTCTGTTTTAAAATACAGTGTTTAAAACCTTTTGGTCCAGTTAGAGATTGCTTTCCCCTCCCCTTTCATTTAGGACAGCTGAGCATAGACACCCCTTTAGAGCAGGTGAGTGATTAGCAAGTTAATAGGCTTGACAGTCACACCTGACTCTTTTCAGTTGAGGTTTCTGCAAAATAAGAAAGGTCTTATTTTCCAGCTGTGGAACAGATTGTATGAAGTTAAACTTTTCTTGGACTGTATGTGATCAAGACAAGAAAGAGAACAGAATAAAGCATCATGTAGTGATCTTAGCCCATGTAGATGATACACAAAATCAAAAGAGGTTCTTCAACAGATACTTCCCTAATTCCCACAGTGTTACATTGCTGCAGTTGTTTCCTCTGGCTGTCTTTTAGTGAAGAAGAAAATCCGCAGTCTGAAGATGCTCTTTTACAAAACTTTGAAGAGTATCACTTGTTACAACTTTTAAATAACACTTAATCATTTGGAACAGACACTTTTCAGTAACTGCAGGAAGTTTCAGAGTTGCAGGGCATTCATGCAACATCTGCTTTATTCAAGTCATGGAATCATTTCTTTCTTGTTATATCTGGTCATGTGGTTTCCTAATTGCTCTCACACCAACTGCTGTTCGTTAAAAGTTGGGTCACTAATGCACAGCATAAAGTAGCTTATTAAATATATGGATTTCTTAGTTGTACCTACCAAACAATCAGTCAATTGATATGTTTAAATTAGATTATTGACATTTGTAGCTTCACATACAGAGTTTGGAAATGCAGAGACTTTAAATATACCCATTTGAAAATGGAGCACTTAAGTACTGGAAATCCAATTGATGCAATATGCATTTCCTCTTTTTCTTTTACATAATTGTCTTCTAACCTACTGACAGATTGGTTGCTTAAAGAATATTTAAAGGCAGCATATTGCTCATTTTTCAACCTAATGGATTGTATTTTAATTTTTTTTCAGTACTTGAAGTAACTGAGGGGAAAATGTGAATGATCTCTACACTAAAAAATCCCTCTCATTTCAGTTCCTAGTTACTTGAGATAGAGCTTTTAATAAACCATGCTAAAATGGCAAAGAAAAAGAGCACTTCAACTTGTTTAACCCTCATTGGATTTATTCAGGTGCCTGAAGTAGTTCCTGAGATCAAGCTGGAATGAAGAGATCCAAGCTGGCAGGACTTGGTGCTTATGCAAAAGCAGACAGTGTGTTAGTAATTTGACAGCATTTCCAGGAGCTGTCAGTCTCTGCCTGCAGACTGGCCATAACAGTTCAATTGGCATGTGTTTTTTTCCAGATTAACATGTAGTAGGTCACTTGAATTTTCCCCTTATTGAGTTCATGCCTTCCCTTTAATTCTCTCTCACAGTAATTTGTCAGTATTGATGGGAGGAAAGAAAAACTTCCTCAGTATTTAGGATGGTGGGTATTTTGAACAGGTAGCTAGCATGAATAATTTAAGTTTTATTCTCTTTTTGATTTCCTTGTGTAACCTTTTACCAGTCAAGTAATTTTTGAGGTATTGTATTTTGCTTGTGGCCATGGGGGTGTAGGAGACTTTGCTTGATCTTTGCTAGCTTTTGAATTTAATGGTGATGGGCTGCTAGTGTACTGATAGCTCAGACTTCAGAGGACCCAGGGCTGGAATTTCCCACTAGCTAAACAATTAAATCAATCATAAAGGTAATTACAAAAACCCCAAAATACTTCTAAATTTTAATGCAGCACAGCTCATATTCATGAAATTGTACTGCTGTTCATAAACAGTCTATACAGTGAATATTTGTGGATGTTTTATTAACATTTCGATTTCCTCTTTTATTCCTGTATGTACAAAAATACTCAGTTAAGTTAGTTTTATTATTACTGCCTTCTATGTTGGCTTTTTTCAAGCTCTGAGGCATATTAGCAAATTCAAACCTTTTAATGGGAAAATTAGATGACTCATTAGGTGTTCCTGTCTCATCTGTACCAGCTATACCACTAATATCAAGGGTCTTCCCAGCAGGTGGAGATTCCCCCCCTTTTTTAGCATAGTGAAGATTTTCCTGTAGTAGGATTTTCTTCCCTAAATGTGCAGACATTTCAAAAATGGTCAGTGTGTCACAGTATCACTGGCAGTATCATTTGAAAATGTTGAGGCCCCCGTTTATTGTTCCAAACCACCTGGTAGCTGTCTGCAATAAAGACTCCACTTTTTAATTGCAGTATAATTAATACAAAACAAATCAACAGGAAGTGCTGCTTCACACAGCATGTTGGCAGTTTGCTCTAGTTTAAAAATGGTAAAAAAAAAAAAAAAAAAGTGAGTTTAATAAAGATAATTTTATGAATGGGTTTTTTTTTGTGGCTGCTGAAGTAATCAAGTCTTGGATCATGACTTCAGGACAGTTTTCCACCTGCCATCCCTGTGTGACAGTTTTCATATGTTCAGCCTCATTTTTATTCCTTCTGAAAATGAAATGAAATAAAATGTTTGAGAAGTCCTGAAGAGGTTAACAAACTGAATCGACCACTTACTGTTCCTGGCCCTCACATGTTACAGTCCTTACCTCCCTAGTGATAGAGTGAGCTATTCAAAAGCACTGTGTGTGGGTTACAGCTGAGGAAATTTGGTAAAGTTCTTTGGAATCAGATGAACTGCACTGATTTACATCAAATGAGGGCTTGTCCACTGTTGCTATGTTACGTTTGCAGCAAATGCTAATTGATTTTGCTGCATAGGGATCCTCACAGAAAAGTGAGAATTGTTATTGAGTGAATCCCACTGTGCTAAGCTTCAGAGTCTGGATCTCAGAGCAGGATGATCTTGGAGAGGACATGAAATTCTCTTTAGGCTGTGAAACAACACTAGAAAAAGAGCTCTACCACAGCAGCAAACCTGGTCTGAGTCTTCAATACTCCAAATTTTGGGTTTGACAAAGAATAGCAAGTTAATTTCACAAAGGAGCTCCCTGTTTGCAGCTCCATTTTTGTGGCAGGATTGTTGATTGAGCAAGGTACTTGCATGTAGTTGTGCCTTTTGAATATAGCATTTCCAATGTTTCATGCTTGCATAATATCTTCTGTTGAGCTCTTGGGTAAGGTGAAGAGACAGCAGAGAGAGGAGTCTCCATGGGGTGGTTCTGTCATTCCCAGTTCCTTGTACAGGAAGCCTAGTTTATGACCTTATACAAGATGCCCACTCTTGACAACTGCAATGTAAGTGAGAAGAATCCTGTTCTCAGTCACTGAACTCTAGTTGTCTTGCTTTTTCCAGGCAGCAGAAATCCAGGGGCACGGATCATGTGCATCAAAGTTTGAAATATTGTTCAAGCCTGTGTAGAGAACTAACTCTGTTCTTTATTGCAAAGATCATCTTTAGTTCAAAGAACATCTTGCAAATGACCCATAAACATCATGGGTGGCTGATTCTGCTAATCAGTATTTTTAGATGGAACTTTTTGGTGGAGATGGGAAGAAGTACAGTACAGAGAAGGAGAAGAGTACAGGTAGAGGCCATTTTTTTAAATGGATCCCATAACAGAAGAACAAATTCTCTTGATTTGTCTTGAATACAGTGTTGATTTTGTGCATAACTTGCAAGTAGACAATGAGTAAAGCAGCTATAATGCCACTTGTAATGTATGTAGTTTAAACTGCTTTTGTGATTATTTTTTATTTTTTTTTCATATTTTGGTGGACTACATTGTACTGTCTCCAGCTGCTTCACAGTTATTTTATTTAAAGACAAGTACTTGTATTGAATGATAGCAGATGTATTTCATTTTAATGTGTGGACATATATTTTAATGAGAGAAACCAACATTAGATTTTGCCAATAATGTCTAGGGTATGGTTTGTTGGGAGAAACAGGCATCAGTAAACCACCAGGAATTGTGCTAGTTTCTGAGAAATGAGGATATGTATGGTTTGTTTCTCCTACCAAAAAAAAACCCCAAAACCCCCAAAAAAGTATGTTCAGGACATCAGTGTAGGGTTAATGTGTGTTCAAACAATGCTGGGGGAAAAAAAACCCAAACCAAAACCAGGATCTCTAAGGATTCCTTCCTATTTTGAGACATGAATGAGCAGTTGTTAAGTAAAAAGAGCAACTTAAGGTATAATGAAACAGGATCAGAAGTAGTTCTTAATAATTCTCTCATTTTCAAATGAATAAAATGTGAAGAAATTCAGCCTGGAGTTACAAGAAATTGTTGTGTAGGGTTTGGTCACTGCTGATGTACTTAACATTTTAGTATCGCTGCATGAGAGAAGACCAGACACGATGACATAGTGTGTATTAATCTTAAGTCCTTATGAGAGTCCTAATTGTTCTAGCAATTACTTGCTGGAACAGCAAGTTGGCTACAGTGGATACATTAGGGAGAGCACAGTGCTAAATAGAATGAATTGTGTATTCAGGTCTACTTGAGCTTGTACTTTAGTTGCAGAAAGAGAAAATCTTGTCTGCCTGTCTTGAAAGCATGGGAGATGATGTCTAGAGGAACAATTCCAATGCTTGACAATTAATAATAGCACTTTCAAGAGAAGCTTTTATCAGAAGACAAGCACATAGGCTACAGAGCAGTACAGAGAAGAATGAGGGGTTTTGTGCAGTTTCTAATACATTGAGGTCAAATATCTAATTAATAGGAGAACAATTTAAAAGGATGATGCATGGAGAAGATTAGAGTTCTTCCAAGTGTGAATCTATTGCATATATTCTTTATTGTTGTGGTAAAAGCCTGAGAAATAGCCATGAGGCACTGAAATGCTTTGCAACTTGTAGTAGAGTTCACAAAATGCTGCTTTTAAGGGAATTTAAATGAAAAATTCGGGTGTAATGTTTTTGGTGAGCTGCTGGCAATAACTTTTCCTGGTTCTTAATGCATCTCTGTGGAGTGATGTGAGAGGGAAACTTCTTAATCGTGGTGCAGCAGCTCAATATGTCTGCAGTTCTCTGTAAAGAGCCTGGAGCTGAAGGAGTTACGGTCACTCGTTCTGGGAGGAAAGACTGAGCAAGTGACTTAATGCAGCAGGGAAAGGTCTGACTTACCTGCAGAGTGTGGAAATAGGCACAGGAGAACTGATTGCTGGGGGCTCTAGGAGCCTGGTTGTGGTTTGCAGCTGTTTTGCCTGAATGAATCAAGGATGTTTATTCTCTCCGCTTAAAGATTATTTTAAAGCTTATGAAAAATATATTAAATATTAGACTTAGAAAAGCTTTTCTAGATAAGTAGGAATCACTAATGGATTCTGTATTACTATTTCATAGCAATATAGCACACTTAGGAAGGGAAACTCTTTGAGTTCTGGCAACCAGAGAACAGTCTTACCGGCTCTTTGTACCTAAATGTTAAAGATGTACCTAAAAGTTAAAGAAGCCTATTACTTTGAGTTGTTACAGCCTCAGAAGCTGTGCTGCCATGTACCCATTCTTATTTAAAAAATGTAAAGTGAAAAAGAGATGAGGAAAGAAACAGATGTTATTACAATGTTTTATTTCCCAGTGCCTCCCTTTCTCTTCACTGAATAATTGTGTATTTAACTAGTAACATATGAAACAGTGTAATGGTCTGTTAATAAACTGGAGTGGGTTATTTTGTAGTTGTTGGTGTTTCTAGAAGAATTCTTAGAATATGACAGATTGAGGAGCCTGTGTGCAGAGGAGTATGTTCTGGATTATCTTTTGAACAGCCCACTCTATGTAGCACAAAGGCTTAGGGTATTACTAGCATTCAAAGACTTGACACAACTCTGAATCCCCTCCTTTGATAATTCTGATTGTTCACTGATGCTTTTAAGACACAACTACAACATCTAGAAGAATTCTTAGAATATGACAGAAAAGTATCTTACTTGTTGTGAAGAAGTGTTCACATATGTCCACAAAGTTTTGTAAAACTTTGTAAAAAAAGTTCCTTGTAAATCCTTGCAATGATTTTGAGTCAAACAATAAGTTGTAATGGAGACATCAGCCTTCCTCATGTTTTTTGAAAGCCTTTCCATGTGTTGTCACATTTCAGTACAAAGTTTTGGGCAGAAAACAGCTTTTCTCATGTTAACTAGTGTTAGCAGTTAACTTCTCTAGTGCTAGTGACAGACATTCCTCCTGTCATTAGAGAATCTTTCTATAATATTGTTGATTCCGTTGTGTGTAGGGATGTATTTTGCTTAACATACAAAAATGTTACTTTCCTTTTATGCTGTGGTAAAACAGACATTCACATGCCTTAGTTTAATGCTTTCTCTGTTGTGTAGCTCTGTATCTTAGATAGGGATTCTTACCCTGGGGTACAGTTTTTCATTGTACCCAAGTGAGCAGTAAAAATCCTCTTGCTCTGCACAGAAACCTTTAGGCCTATAAGCTCTGCATTTGCTGCTGAGTTCAATGCTTTCATATGTGTTGGATGCAGGTAGAAAATGTATCTGTCCTTTCCAAAATGTCCATCGTAGCTTTGTAATTGGACATTTGGATTTTCTTTTCTTCTTGTGGAAGAGTTTAAATGTTACGTATTAGCAATAATGCAGAAATTGATAAAGTGTAGAACTAGTGAAATGGGTTAGAGGGAAAGGAAGTGAAAATATGAGCCATATGCCCTAATTTGTCTTCTTAGAAAATTTGTCTAATGAAATGAAGTATTTGAAATAATTCAGGTTACAGTATTCAATGAGAAGTATAGCAGTGATAGTAGGATGATCTTGCTTTTACCTTAGTAAATAAAATGCAACTCCTGTTTTGTTTTGGGAAGGAAGAGTAACATCAATTCACATTGTGTTGAGATCCACATGTATTGTTGAGATCAGATTCTTTGTCCTTCCTATGGAAAGGCTCACACCATTGGGTTAAATTGAGTAGCTGTGACAGCAGTTTCTGCTGTGTTCTTTGTGACCCTTCATAGAGACAAATGAGATGAGTGTTCTTCCAATTATTTCTTAATACTAATTTCCTGGGTACCACGAGTTAGCTCTTCTTTCCTCTGGCACCTTATCTGGATGCAGCACTTCTCGTAAGATGACTATCTCCATCCACTCCAGTCCTACCCCTCCCATGAAGCAGTTTTTGTCTCCTGACTCCCAGGTTAAACCTCCCAAGCTCTCAGTTATTAAATAGCAGTCACAAAGTCTTCCAGTTCCTGTGATACAAGATCTCATATCAAACTATTCCTTCCTTCTCTGGTCTGATTCTTGTACCTTCTGCATTCAAATCCAGCAGCTTGCTGGATGATCCTCTTGCTGTTGGTCCCAATGTTTGTGTCATTACAGCTCAGAGCAGCAGTGGTACAATGTTCATAGGAAAGTTCATGCACGTTTTAGTTCCTTCTGGAGAATGCAAGAGGGGTGACAGTGTAGAGAGATTTTCGTATAGAGAATTCACTAGAAAAGTGTAAAGTCTGTTACCTTACAGTTTGGGTAGTTTTGTGGGCATTTTTAGGATCAGCAAGAAAAAAGTTCCCATGATGTGAAGACCAAATCTTACTTCCTAGTATCAAAACCCAGAGAACTTCTCAACTATAAGTTCATAACAATTATTTAACATGGTCAAAATGTATTATTTTCCTACAGTCTACATTTTGGAAGAGATCCAACTCATTCCTCTTCCCTCATGTCTTGAAAATTGCCCTGAAACAGACACACTTGATGTGTAAAATTGCAGCTTGAACACTTAAAAATCTGGCAAACTTGCAAGCAATTGAAAGGAGATTCTTACAGTGGGAAGTGCCAGGCAACCTTAATAATAGGTGGTGCTTCCTGTCCTAACTTTGAGTAGAGAAAATGTAAATAGGTAACTTATTTACAGGGAATTATTTATCAACGTTACTGTTCCTAGCAGCACTGTAAATGAATTTCTCAAACTTTCCAGTGAAGTATGTGACCTTAAGATCAAAGATTGAAGAAATACTTGGAAGAGCATATTGTGTACAGATTATGTACTCATTAAGGTGCTCTGAGTCTGGTCATTTCAGTCAGACAACTGAAGGAAAACCTAACTTCTATCAGCACACGCGACAGAATATTTCTGAGAGGTTGTGTTACAGCTGATGACTCAAGGTCATTGATACCAAGAGTCCTGTGGCCTCTTGTTGGCTGGAGAGGGCAGAAATTAAACCATGCTGTTCTTTAGGCCTTGGTGAGAAGAGGATTTGAAGTGTGAGGAGCTTGGAAAATTAATCCAGCTTGATGATTTCTTACACTTGGGAAGTGATTGAGAGCTTCTGAAGAGGAAAGAATGCTGTATGTGTAGTCACAGCCCTTGGGCAGATTCACATGTCTTCCCTTTTATGTATATTTCCGTTCTAAGGCTACCAAAGCACCCTGTGGTGATTAGAGTTTTCTTAGCAATTTTAGTATGTCATTAGGAAGAATATAGTAAATGTATCTTCTGCTTCCTAATACCAGTATTGACTTGACTTCAGTTTCAGGAGCACATAAAAGTACCTCCACCTCTATCTTTCATATTCAGGAAAATCATGGTGCTTTTAATGGCTTTACATATGTGAAGCATTTTGCTTAGTTAAACAGGCTTGGGATGTGGTGTTGGAATTCAGGGGGAGGAAGATGTATGAATAAAAATATTACTCTTCTTGGGCCCTTACTAGATAATTCAAGACATGCAAATACTAAGTCAGTGAGTGAAATATCATACTTAGAAACATGAAATGCAAGGACTATAATAAAAATGTTGTGCACTTGAAGGTATCTGAGTTACAAAGAAAGCCAGTAGTTCATGGAATTAAATCTATGAGCCTTTTAATATACTCAGTTTGTTCTTTATCTCCTGCAGAGCATTACAGAATCTGTTTCCCTGGAGGTGTCTAAAGTAAGGCTAGAAAGATCCCACCTGATCTTTAATAATCTCCCACATGCATGATAATAGTCCAGAATTGTACTATCATTGCATAATTTACACTTAAATCCCTTCATCTCTCTGCTCCCAAACCTTCAGTGTTATAGGTAGCCAGTGACTGCATACTTGACATACCTTGGCCTTGTTGCTAATTTAGACTCACCTCTTCAGACTGATTTATTGTGGTTTGGGCGGTTTTGGTTTGGTTTTTTTCAGAGAGTAAGACTGCAAAATACTTTTTTCCTATTATAGTTAATAGATTCAGGAAGTAATTTGCAGATTGGGAAACAATGGATTTTATATAATAAAAGCACTGCCTGGGTAATTCATAAGGAAGATAAACTTGTATTGTTAAGCCTGCACATTTTCCTCCTATTTGTAGGGCATATTGCTCTCCTGTGCTTTCCACCATTAGGCAGTAATGTTATTGCATTAGTAAAAAAAACACTGCTACTTTGACTGGCTTTCAGAAACACACACAGAATCAAATAATGCATTTTCCTGAATTATGAAGAACTGTATTATTTGTTTATAACTGCTCACTTAGTTATTGCTCTCAATGCTACATGTTACAATTTAATCACTGCTCTGAGTCTCTTGAGTTCGTGTAGGCTGGTGTGAGGCAGTGAAGGGACAAAGCAAAATGACTGGCAGTTAAGTGTTTCAATCAGTCAAGATACTGATTTATTTCTTTGAGGAGGAGTGTAAAGGAAATGAGAATGGCTGTTTTTTGTAACTGATGCACTGAATAGTCATCAGTTAAACTGTGGAGGTCATACATAAGAGCTGAAGTAGTTACTGAGAAAAAAAGAACACACTAGTGTATGTGTTGTCATCCAGACTGGGCACAGGCTTTGTGAAGCTTGTGATGTTCAGCATGTCCTGTAAAGGCAGCAAAAAGGGTGAGTCTGGAATCCTTTCACATACAGGGCTTTAATCACAAACGATATGAAAAATTAAAATGCAGGGTGTTAGAAATTCTTTGCTGTGTGACTAGTATATACAGCTGCAGTTTTTAAGTGTACTGAGGATGTTTTTAGCTGTATTACAGAATTTTAAAACTGGAATGCCACTCAGCTAACAAGTCCTATCTCTTTGGAATAGGGCAGGTGCTGTGAATCTTTTTGGAGTACAAATTATAACTCAGAGTGAAAATGGGAGTAAAAACATCAGCTAAACATTACATCTCTGCTTTTAAAGTATTCATAGGTATGCCTGAGATAGGAAGAGGCACATTAAAGTTTTCATTGCTCACACTGGTGCAATAGAAATAACTTAATTTTATGTTTCTCTCCCCCCTGGCTGAACTTTGTCCATTTAGTAACAGTAATTTTTCTTTCTTACCTGGAAGTGCTATTTTTAATATGAAAAAAAAAACCCAAACAAACTGGAAAACCATTTTTAAATGGTCAAAGCAATGAATACTCTATAGCAAACCTGACAGCATTAGGTGTTATTTATAAGGTAGAGAAAATGGAACCAAATTTTTTGCTAATGGTATATGATAATTTATTTTGCCCAAGTTTATATTCCATCTGAACTCATACAGATATAAAACTTGAGAGGAAGCAAGCAGATAATTTTGAATGAAATTAGGTCTTTCTAAGACCAAACCTCCAGAGCCCACTGAAAGTCTGTGCTCAACAATCATTGCTTTTACAGCAAGAGAGATACCTTCCCTATGAAGAAATTGCTTCAGTGGGATATTCCCTAGGAAGCCCACTGTAGCCTAGCCTACATTTTGTGTTCTCTTTCTAACCTAAATCCTGAGTTTTTCAAGCAGTTTCATAAAATGTATGCACTAAGTTTGATGAAAATGTGACTACATTAAAAAAAAACAACCAACCTACTATAAGAGAAGCTTTTATTGCTGACGACAAAGAAACTTTTCACTGTCTTAGGAAAACTATAGGACTGAAACTGCAACTACAGAGAGAGAAGAGGGGACATGCCTCTTGGTCAGAGGAGAAATTTCCAGGCTTTCTGCTGAATGCAGTCTGGGGAAGTAAAGGTATCTGCAGTATGAAATGATAAAAACAGCCTTTGCTGTTGCAGTGTCTGGCTGGTAAAGGAGAAGCCCCACTTTGTAATGACACTGATTTCTGGATGTTTTATGCATGTTACATGTGCTGCATCCAGATGAATTGATATTCCTTTTGAGGAGGTTTTGAGACCTGCTTTGTCTCTTTCTCAAGGAACGTGCAAGATATGGTGATGGATGTATGATCATGATAGTTTTGGAAGATGAAGGAGAAAATAAAGTGTGCTGTGGGCAGGAAACAGAGCTACTTCAGCATTTCTTTTCCCTCCTGCCTTTTTTTCAGAGATAACAGCCTATTCAGTCTGAGTACAGATCTATTCTTAATGTGTTGAAATGCATTTTTTAGCCCACTACTGCAAGCCAAATTGTTATCCCTGGAGAGAAAATTGCTGACTTGATTTAATGGAGCTTTGTTAATCTAGAATTTCATTTATATCTTTTCTTGGACTCATCCGTTGTAGGTTCTTTGTGTTTATTAAGTACGATTTTTGACAAAAAAAGACCCAAATACACACTAATAGCAGCTATTTAGCTATCTTCTCAGTGCCCAGGAGAAAGCTGTCGAGGAGAGTCTTGGTTTGTAACAAGAAGTCAAAACTTGTATGAAGTCCTGTAGTGCCTGTGTTTGCAGCACATGGATCCTTTGGAAGTGAGACACTGAAGAGGCAGATCTTGATTATGTTCCTTGGCTGTGAGGAATTGCTGAGAAATAAGGAGAAGAATACCTGAATGTTTTATTCATCATCTGCTTAGTGGCTGCGTTCCTCACCCCTGCCTTGTTTGAATACCATTTGCTGCAACGACCAGTCGAATACACAGTAGCAGTTAAAAATACTCTGAGGTGTGTCTGCTGAGAGAGAGATCCAGATAGTCCCCTGGAAGATAACAGATAAGGATTATATAGAAGAGAGAATGGGCCAGCCTGGGATGTGTTTTTCCTGCAGTATCTATTTCCATTTGCTCTGAAGTACCTTTCAGTTTTTAGGTTACTTCACGTTATGTTGTAAT
The DNA here is from genome assembly GCF_000747805.2 of Chaetura pelagica. Classification (NCBI taxonomy): domain Eukaryota; kingdom Metazoa; phylum Chordata; class Aves; order Apodiformes; family Apodidae; genus Chaetura; species Chaetura pelagica. The sequence goes on along the minus strand of NW_009952574.1, from coordinate 1,791,167 downwards.
CCCTCGGATGGAGAGCAGATTTGAGATGCACAGTCTGCAAACAGGTTGCAAAGAGTTTTGATGATGTCAGGAATATTTTTAAGGTCTTAGCATGTGATATGATGCAAATGAGTGTATAAAACAAACCATGGCGTTTTTAAACTATATTGCCATCCCATTCCCCAACCTGTAGAGGTGGGTTTGGGCCCTCCTTCTCTTTGGTTTCCCTCAGTGGTGCTAGGCCTTGTATAAAACTGAGAAAAACCCCAAACCTCTCTCTAAGAATGCTTGATAGTAGCAACAGTAGCTGTTTTCTGATGAGGAAATATCAGAACGTTGGGAATCTGGTTATCAGCCAGTCAGTGGTGTCAGCACTCAGACACCAGCATCTTCTGTGCCTTTCTTCCTCTTTCATTAAATTGCGTCAGAAAAGATGTATTTGAGGTTAAATTTTAACGACAAATAATTGGCTTTGGAGGACTGTGTGGAGCACTGGTTTAGGAGGGGCTGCCTGGAAACCCCCCAAGTAGATGCTTGTTTGGCAAGAAAGTGTGGTGATGTAGATAAAGAGGGTCAGAAATGGGATGAATGCAAGTTATTAGTGGTTTAAGAATATTAGGTGTGATAAAACCAGTAATCTCAGTGTTCATTCTCCCACATCAAGGAGACACGTGATGAAAGAGGCCACTAAAATATTCTTTGCAGTTGAGTTCTGGATGGATTATGAATGGACCGAGGCTGAGATTGGCAGACAAGAAGCTGTAGCAATTGACTTGTGAGACAACGGGTCACAGACAGGCTGTGTAGCTTTTCAAAACCAGTGGCTCAAGATTTTAATAATACTCTTCTGAACCTGATCTTTCAGTACTGTCTCCAAAGTGGGAAGGAGAAAAAGTTTTCATAACTGCTATAACCTCTTAGCTTTCCTATTTTCTTGAAGCACAGCTTTCAGTAGCCTGGTTGCATTTTGCATGATGCCTGATGTGCTGCAGCTGCCTGTAAGCTCTGGCTGCTGAGCAAAGCAAACATCTCACCTGACTTGACTAAGACTTAACCATGGGCAGTAAGTCTTCCTGTAACAGATTTCTGTAGGATCAGGCTTCTTTTTGTGGGATTGGTTTGTCTATTTCTTAAAACAGAAAAAGTTCTTTATTACCTGTAAACTGTTGAGCGTGAAAAGCTTTCTGTTTGCTGCCAGTTTTCTAGTTTGTATTTGCTTTTCCCATAAACATCTATTCTTTCCTAAATAATTTTGCCTCCTCAGAGCAATCTTCAGCTAAATGTGAAGACAGATTTGCCTCATTAGCAGTATGTTGTCTTGAAGCTGGTATTTGCTTTAAGGAGAAAATGATTGTTGTATGTGAGGACAAAAGGTGATCTTGCCCATATTGCCATGTTTGTCCATAATTTATGTATTTCTTTTCCTTAGTTTCAAAGGATTTCTTTCTAGTCAGGAGTTAAATCAGCCCATTCAGTGTTTACATTTATGCAAATGATCTTTGTGTCACTAGGGTTGCATCATTTAAAAAAAAAGTGCCAGGTATTTTACATGCCTTTGAGTATTAAAGTGATTACAATTACCTACATAAAAGGAGATGCTTTATTAATTAATTAAGTTTGAGAAAAAAAGACTAGTGACCCTCTGAAGGAATATCAATAACCGAAACATTAATTATGCAAATAAGAACTGCCTTTACTGTTCATTATTCATAGTTTAACATGAAAATTGCCTTTAAAAATAATGCTTCATTTATGTATTTCAATAAATATCCAATCTGCCTGGGTTGTCAGTAGCATCTGGATTTTGAGACAAAGACTCTGCAGTGACACTGATAAAGACAGACCACTCCTTCCCTGTGGCTCTTTCTCCAAGTGACCAGTGCCCTCTTCCTAATTGCTAAGCTGGTGTTTTTTTGAAGCCTTGCTCTCTGAGGCAGCTTCCCCCTTTGAATGAATTCTTGCAAAATTTATGCACGGTGAGACAATAGTTAGTACATTTCATAGGTGAGACAAGTTGGGGAAGAAGCAGCAAAACATTTGAAGAGCTTTTGTTGCTTTCTGGTGGTTTCAAAACAGTCTGTAGCAGAGCTCCAAGTCCTGTTTGAGGCTGTTCAGTTGTGGGATTCTCTTTTTTGGTTTGTTTGGTGTTGGTTGTTTTTTTTTTAGCAAGTCAGTAGAGGTAGTACCAAGGCAAACAAATACCAGAAGGAAAACAAAGTTAGACCATGTGTTTGATTACTCTGAACTTATGCACTCAGTCAACTTGCTGGTCCTTTTTACACTTTGAAAATGTAGCTAGATGCCACCTGCCAGGTACTGCAGGTGTTTTCATGCAGATTGTGAGAGGACTGCCCTTGTGCAGAGCTCTGTCTCTTCATTAAGTTTCACATAATGTGTTAACAAATTGAAATGAAGGATTTCCTTCTCAAAGCCCTAAAGACAACAGTCAGAGGTTTCCAGGGCTACTTCACATTCAGGTATAAGTATTCTTGTAATAGGAGAGAGAAGAGCTGTGTTTTCTTTTTCGTCAGCTGAAAGGTTGTGCTGGAAATGATCTACCTTTTGTTTAGAGTACACAGAAAGAAGTAGTAGCTGTGGAATCCTAGCAAATCTTTTACTCTCCCGTCCCTGAAGATTCAAATGTACTCACTTATAAACGTAAGACATTAAGATTTCCTTTTTTATTTATGCCCTAGAACTTGCTATGCCAATAGCAGAAAGGGCTGATGAAGAAGTATGTCCCCCCCTTCTCTTGTAGCATGATGAATTGTGGAAGTCCTGATTGAAAATTCTAATCACAGCTTTGCAGTCCTTCAGATCACAACCCTTGACAGTTGATTCACTCCTTTTCATGCCTGCTGCCTCTGACTGCTTCTGCTGCCTCTTATGCATGAGTCTATCATTAGCACACAAAGCATGATGGATTGGTTGGGGTACCTCTATCCTTAGGACCTGGGAAATGCTTCTTTTTCAGAATCAAAGAACCTGTGTGTGACATCGTCATGAATGAGAGAAGAAAGTAATACAGTATTGGATATGCCTGTTTGCTGCCACTGTTTAGAGAGAAAATGATGCATTATGAGGAATGTAAGTATATACTGGCCTGTTTGTTTGGGTTTTTCACTCCTCTCTAGCAAACAATGCAGAAAATCATGGGTCTTAATGCATAAGCTGAGTCTGGCAAATGCATGGAAGTTGTAACACATTTTGGAAATCTGAACTGTAAGCACTTCCAAAATTCTGCTTAGAGATCAGCCTGTTCTCTTAAATTTCAATGTGATCTGATCATCAAAATTATTAGGAATAATTGTCTGTGGTACTGACTGTGGACTTGATTTGTGTATTCTCTTCTACTGACCTTTTTGACAAGAAACTTCTGCAAAGGTTTGCATCTGCAAATGCAGATGTTAAACTTGCAGATTCTTTTATTAATCTGTGTGACTTGGCATTTAATGTTTCAGTGAACAAGACAGTTAAGTTTTAGCTCCAGTGATTGATAGGAACAATTTTCGCATGTGGTATCAAAACAAAGTGAAAATATGTCATCTTCAAATACAAAGCTCTGATGCATCATGTGGTCTTGTAATAAATGAAATAGCACTACAAACCTGACAGATTTGTGAGAAAATGTTTTTAAATATATGATGATTAATTTTCAAGATGAACTGCAATAAAAAAAAAGCATTAGTAGATACTTAAAGAAAGTGAGGGGATGCAGCTTTCTGAAATGAAAACAAGCAGGTAATGATAAGGCTGCTTTCACTTTGATAGCAGGCTTTCTAAAATTTTTGCACTGACTAAATTGATATTCTGGCTGCTGTACCTGGCAATAACAGCTACTCATGCAGGTGTCACATTTCATGGAAATTCTGCTTCTTGGATTTGTACTGTTGCTTTATACTGGGTGTCTTGGAAACAGGAGTAGCACAAAGTAGAGCTGAAGGTTTTCTACCAACCAGATTTTCTCCAAGCCATCAAAATAGAACAGCACTGACCATTTTAAGAAAACAGAAGTAGTTCTGAAGTTCCTTGAAAGAAAACCAAACTTTTCTGGACTCAACCTGTTTGTTCAGTGTGAGCATTTGACACTTGAAGATTGACTTTGTGTTACATTAGGACAGTTAAATAATATTGTTTGCTAGATGCATCTGATTTATTTAAACATTGTTAGGTATATGGGGCTAAAAACATGCCTTGATACCATTTTCACTTAGCAAGAAGTCAGCCACACATGCCAAGTGCTTTAAGTTTTATTTGTATTGATTTAGGTTTATTTTTACCGGTAGGGTTCCTTGCTTCACTTCTTCCCATTTCATTGTGTTTGCACAGATGTCTTGGCAATCGACAGGCACAGAATAGCTTGATGCACCCATTAGTACAATGTAGTTGTAGCAAGCATGATGTAATGGAGTGAATGAAGGAACTGTACACTGGGACAGATCCGGGATCCAGTGTAAACTGGTGGAGCCCTGTTGCACCAGTGTAGCTGTTTTGAAGTTGTTTGTTCCATGCTGCTACAGATCAAAAGCTACGTTAAACTGAATGACACTGGCACATTAACTCTTTGATAGCATTTAGTTTAACTAACACTTGTAGTTTGAGTTACAAATGGCCACTTGAAGACTGCCTTAGGTAGAGATAGGCTTTTACCTATATACACAAAAACTTATACAGGCTATATAATCAATATATAAAGTAATATGTTGAAACAGTGAGATTATTTTTCTACTTAATTGCGCATGTGCTTAGTAGTTTTTCCCCCTGTGAGGCCTCTTTGCAGTCTCTAATGTCTCTTGTAGGATCAATCCCTGCCAAATTCAGAAAGGTAAAATGGTATCACAGCCTAGCAGGTCTTGCTTTGCTGTCAATTCAAGGAACTGCATTGCCATGAAAACGGATGGAACTTTTTCTCATGTCAGTATGTCTGCTCCTTTAGTCAAGACTATAAAAATGTGTATAGATGTGCACAGAACCGATGTTTCAGATGTTCATTTTAAAACTAGGTACTGAAATACATAATTATGCACCTAATGACAAGAAACTACTGCTAGTGGTTCACACTTTGGTGGCACCTGATTGTGCTCAGTGGCTCTTTATTAGGAATATTTTTTTTATCCACTAAGATACCCAAAGAATAACCAAGGTCATGCTGAATCTGCATGTTCTTTTCCTCCAACTAATGCCAGTATCTGTGCTGGGGAAAAAAAATAATCTGTCCTTTGCAGATGCTTGCAGCTGTGTATTTTTTCAGTAAGCATAGAAGGAGAGTGCCTGTGTTTTGTGCATGTCGCTTTGCAGATGGAATCAGTGTTTTTAGGGAGAGTTGCTTTCATCAGCACGTGCACATTTGCACGTGTTCAGTAGAGATCAGCATTAATGAGTTTCTCAAAATACATACAGATGTCTCAAAGTTGAGATATCCTAGGTGAGACTTTCAAATGACCACAAGAAATTCAGCCATGCTGCTTCTGTCTTTTATATGCTCTACTTCAAACGTCAGAATCCTGGGATCTGAAGCGTGTCAGATTATGTGCTGTACATCACTGTACAACCTGGGCAGCCTGTGCAGTTACCACTTCCTGTTTGCCAACTATTAGACAGTCATACTGTGTGGGCTTGCTTGAACTGGGGCTGGTTTCCATGCCCATGGAATGCTTTGTCTGTGGTCTGGAATTGCCAATAATCCATTGACTATTCACCCACCAAAACTTGAGTTTTTCACAAACTCAGTTAGTTTTAAAAATGAGAATGCTCTGGAAGATTTTCATGATCATGACTGATCAGTTACACTGTGGCATTTATATTTGGATAGAATTCAAAATTTCTTAAGCATAAATATTCACAAACATATGATGGCTCGTGTGAACGTGGTTTTGAGTGATTCTGATGTCTGTTAGCACCTGACATGAAATGACCAGAAAAGTGTATTCATTACTTCCAGTAACAATTGGATTGTGTCTCTTTTGCCATTTCTGACAAGTTGAGCTATCCTGTAACCTGTAGTTATTTACCATCTGAGCTGATAAAGCTCTGCAAGCTTTGAAAGTTAATTCAGAGAACATTTTGAGTTGCACTCATCACTAAGTTCTGTGCATTGGGCTGGCATATTTAAGGGAGTAAAGCTTTGTGATTGTTTGTCTAAAAGATTTATATTGTCTGTAGCTACACACAAAACTAGTGGTCTAAAGCCATTAGCAAAGTAGGATTTTTTAAAAAAAATCTTTTTTCTCAGTTCAGTATTTGTACATGTTAACTTAGACTTTTTTCCAATCTATTTAAATCAATAAAATTTCATCTCAGTATTCTATTCCATAAGCATCATCAGAAGAGATGTCATGAACTGAATGCAGAGACATACCCAGATTGTTCTTTATCACCATGTAGACCTGCAATTCAATTTGTAGCTGCACCAAAGTTAACTTTAGTTGAGGCAGCAGGAGCACTTCTGTGGCTGCTCAGGTTCCCCCTGCCAGTGCTCACTGACACAGCCTTACACAGGCTGCTTTCCTGCTGCCTAGGTTTGTCTGTAGATTATTCTTACTGCAGCTGGAGATTTGAAATGCAAGCTCATAAAATTTTAATGTAACTGAAACTAAGCTACTTTGTGATCTTTTTTGTGGGCTTGTACTGATGCTGGGTGATAAGGTTCTCCTCTTGCCTCTGACTGCCCACTGTGGTTTCTCTTTTCAGATTTTAACAATTAGTTTTCCTGATGTCCTTTGCTTGCAAATAGTACCATGAAAGAGGCTTCTTGTTTACAAAATAAGGTGATACTTACGATCACTGTAATGCAAGTATCTAACTTCTTGGCACAAAATAGAAAATACCTCTAAAACTAGATTGGTATTTTAGATTAGCATTTGGAATGCTATCAAGAAGTGCCTAAATTATTATCGCCTCAGTGACTAACATTTTGACATTTACAGATGGGCCTCTGTAGTTTGTCAGATGGGACCTGCATATTCTAGGCTGCATCAGATCTGGAATCTGAAGTATGAGGCTGGAATCTGTGCATGCACATTCTTTTTTAAAAAAAAAATTGCTTTTTGTACAGTAAGGTAGTGGTCACTCAGATGGGAGCTATTGAAATAGTTACTAGATTATTAGATTAGAATTATTAGTTATTAGAGTATCAGAAATAATTTGAATTGAAGAGTGATTCTGAGTTGTGGACCTTATGTAAAATCTGAAGATTATGGAAAGACTCCCATTGAGGTTGGCAGACTTTGATCTCAATGGATGTTATTTCTTCTGATACTTAAGGCTGCAGCTGTGGAGTCTAGTGTGCATGAACCACATAGAAAAAATGGGGATTTGGGATTTGTCTAATATTCTGATACATACTTTAATGAGGTGAGCTAAGTTCTTAGTGGAGAGTTTAGTTTGCCTCTCAATTTGGAGAAATATTTTTCTTCTGAACATGTGCATGTATTTAATAAAGTTTTGTATGTGTTGAACATTTGTCATTGCAGCAGCTCCTGCTCAGCCTCTGTACTTGCTGCAAGGGAAATCTGTGTGCTTGAAAGTTTTGTGAAGAGACTTTGCATGTTCAGAAAGTTGACCAAATAAGCTCAGTGTATGTGCCTAGTAGTAATTCCTGGGAGAGTGGTAAGTGCCAAGAAAGCTCAGTTCCCATTCTGCTCTGCCATTGTTTGGTGAGAGTTAATAAACCATATTTGCAGTAGTTAAATTCAGTATTCTAGCTTCCTTTTTAACTTGTGTCTTAGCAGATAAGGCAGACTGATCATAAGAGACAGTGTGAGATTACATGTGAAATCAAGATTTGTACTTTTCCAAGGAAAATGTGGATTTCTGTATAGACCATTTTACAGTCGAATACCAAAGTTTATTAAATATTAAAAATGTGATCCGTAATAAAAATGAGAAAAATGTATTGATATGTTCATCCTTTAAGCCATAATCAGTATGGTTTGTCTTAAGTGGCCTAGACTTCCATTTCAACATCTAGTGACAAAGTGGAAAGGCTGTGCAAACGTATGGTGCTTTAATTAATAGGGGCAATATTAAGCTTTGAAAGTCCTCTGGAGCTTTTGACTCTGTTGGAGCACTCTCTGTGCTGTGAATCTTCCCTAATAGTTTAAGCAAATGAACTCAAATAGCCTTTGGGCTGTTTTGTTGCACTGCGTTGTTGGGGAAAAATTAATCCTGTGCCATTTTGCATTTGCTGTCTGTGAATCAAACTGTGAAAGCTAATTTAAAAACTTTCACACTTGGCTTGAATGAGGACTGCCAGTGCTTGGAGAATGTTAAATGGAACACAATTAGCTCAAAGTGGGCCAGCTTAGAGATACCCATCAGCTTCAAAGAGCCCAGGCTTAATGACTGCTCGGATAAACTAACACAGAGGTTACAAAATGAATTTAAAAGTATTAAGTTGCTACTAAAAACTTCCCCTGTATAGAAAAGATCTTTGAAACCACAGTGGTTTGTACACTGAGGAGTAGGGAGCCCTGTTGGTAGAGAGAGGGTCAGGCCCTGTGGAAAGTTCCATGCAGCACCCTGCTGCTTCTAGGAGAGGAGGATGGAGCAACTGATGAGCCTGCTCAGCAATGTTAAAGGCATAAATCATATAAGCATTTGTAAGTATGAGACATTGTAATAGCAATAAATGATCATTTGTGGCCTCTGAAGTAGTTGGGTGTCATAGGTATTGAAAGAAGCAGCAGCTGGTACAGCTGTGGCAGAGTGCAGTCAGAGAATGTTGTAGGGAGTGATGGCTGTACCAGTGCTGAAGTTTGGAGAAATACTGTTGTTCATCTTTTGATTGTGTCTGTTTACCAAGCACTGCATCGACCTGTAATGGGGACTGAGGTACAGGCTTAACTGAGAAAGTGAAATTCTATGCCTAGTATTGGAGTTGAGAGTTGCTGTCATACTGGGTGTGAGCTGATCTCTGAGTGCAGATGCTGCAGAGCCAGGGATTCTGGGGAAAGGGCTGAAGAAGGTGATAACAGGTGAAGTTGTGAGAAGTTACCTACAGTCATATCAACTGCTACTCTAATGCCTCTTCTATTAGAAGATGGGGTGTTTGTCAATCTTGGTGGACTGTGGCTTTTGGGATGTTGTTTTTCCATGACAACATGTCAGGATGTGTTTGAGATTATTCAAAACCTTTTTCCCTCCCCCTTACAATTTATTGAGGTATTTTTGTTTGGGTTGTTCTGGGGTTTCGTTGGTGGGTTTTTTTGATTTTTGTTGTTTTTTGGGGGGGGTTTTACCCCCTTCTTTTTCCTGGAGAAAACTGCCTGTGGAGTTTTATTTCCAGGTGCTGAGTGAGATCTCAGCTCAAGTTATTCTATGAGGATTGTAGTAAGCAACCACTGAATTTCCTAGTGGAGAGAGACCCTGATGCTAAATTGAGAAGTACCAAATCTGTAAATTAGCATTTTACATGTCATCTCTTCTGTGAGCAACACAACTTGTGCAGACAACAGCAGTGTTTTTAGTTAATGGACCTAGTCATAAGCACTATTCACATTTAACATGTTTACAAGGGGTAGCATCCAGTCAAAAGCTTCCATTAATTCTTTTTGCATGAACATTGTGTGCATGAGTGCGTACATTTATGTGTAGATTTGTGTATATGTTTATGTTATTAGTGTAGGCAGTGTTAAAGCATAAATAATAAGACAAAAGTTTCATTATGCATGTAAATACACTCAGCAGAAGACTTAAAATAACTCTTTAATGGAAAAAAACCCAAATATTATGCCATTTGACATGAGGAATCTATTTTGAACTATAGTATATGCGCAGTCTGTTTTCTGCCTTTCCTTTCTGGAATTTGTTTCTTGAAATATCACAGTGGTATGCAAAGGCTTTGATTTAATTTTAATTTAATTTGCCTGAATGCTGTCAAGATATTTTTAAATAGGCAGTAAAATTGGAACTTGGAAATATTTGGCACTCAGTTTCTATAGAAATGGCATTCAGGATATAACTGTGGACTCATAAGTAGAATAAGATGAAATCACACATGTTAATGATGATTTTTAGATATGATCAAGAACATATGATTGTAATTTCTGCCTTGATTTGGTTAGTTATATGGGCAACTGGGGGAGGTTTTGTAACAGTCGTATAGATAAAAAGCTGTGAATGAACTTTTAAAATCTGTTAATCCAAATGTTCTTTAGTGGATAAAAATAGAAGCAAATTATAGCACATTCAGGAATCTGGGAGTTATTTCCTGAGCTTCAAACAGAACAATTCTTCCAGTAATACTCTGAATATTCTCATGTTTTGCTCTTGACTAGCCTGCTGGAGGGTTACTTTACTGCTGAAATGCTGGACATCCTCACCTGTGTTTGCTTGTTGTTGGTGACGTGGACAACTTTGTGAAGGTTTTTGTGAAGGTCACTAAGGATTTGTCTCAATCATTCTCCTTGTGTTGGTTTCGAGGGGCTCAGCCCTGATGAGGGGCCTTCCCCAGCCTCCTGGTGCTGCCTCCAGTCCCTGTGGGTGGACCCAGCCAGCAAAATGCTTCTGCTCTCACCAGAGCTGTAGCATCATAGCAGAGTAAAGCATAAATCACAATGGGACATCTCTAGTTTGGGTCTCAAGGCAAATGTTTCTTCCAAAGTCATCAATCTGGAAGAAATAAAAAGAAAATAAAACTCCGTCTAGAACATAGACAGATATCCTGTCTGTCTGAAGGAGAGGCTGTATTGCAGGTGATCTGAACTTGCCCTCATGACACTTCTGTCACCAACTTGGGCAGTTACAAGATTCTGAGCTAACCTCCTTATGGGAAACTAAACTGGTAAACAGTCTTGCCTTCTTCGAGCAGGCTTCTTCTTGGGGTACCCTGGTGCTGGATGCACACAGCAGCAGCATTTTGTCACCAGATAATTAGTTTGATCAGGTGACCCCCGGTTGATTGACCTGCCAGAGCTTGTAGCACCAGTACCCTGGCACCCTGCTTTCTTGTCAGTGCTGTATGTGGAACCATCTGGTCCAGTGACTGTGGTACTTTGTCATGCGTACAAGATAGTGGTAGATAAAGTACCACCAGTCTTCAGTGGAGTGTAATTTGTGGAGAGGAACCAAGGAGATGAGAGAGAGGCTTTATTTCTTGGCTGACTGTCACATTTCCCAAGGAAAGCCTTTGTCTCAAAGATGGAATGCTGTGTCTTTGTGTGGTTGGTTTTAGAGAATCAAGTAGTGCATTGCTTGCAATAATGGAAGCCTTCTGTGAGCATTCAGGGCCTCAAGACTCTGATTTGTCTTTCCAAGCACTTTTTGATGCTGCTTTTACACAAAGACACAGTGAAGTCACAGTTACAACTGGATCTGCTGGTTCTCTTTCCTGTCTCTGCCAAAGTCTCTGAGAGACAGTCACTTCTGCCAGGCTCTGATCACAGGTTGTTAAAGTAACTTTTTCAGGAGTGAGTGCTGAAAGAATGCAGCTTGCAAGGTGAATTCAAGCAGACACTGCAATATGGTTGTGGTACACCTGTGTTGCCTCTTTTTCCTGTATGTTATATCACACATCTATAAAAATGTAAATTGCTATGACAGAGCCAAGAACATCAGTAAGGAAATGCTAAATTTAACATGGTCCAGATGGAAGATAACTGCATGCAAGGTTGTGTGTGCAGTCACATGATAACTCTTCTTCCCACATAAAGTCTTAGTGCAATAGAAGAGATCTGTGCTGGATGATCAAAATCAGGATTGTGTGGCAAAGGCAGTCACTTTGGTGCTTGGTGAGCAAGGGAGGAGGAGGGAGGGAGGGTCTCATGCCTCAAGGCAGCAGGATAAGATCTTGGAGATTGAGCTGTATGTGTCATTACTTTTGCTGTGTGGCACTCAAGCCTTCAGCTCCAGTAAATATATTTGGGTTTGGTAAAGTTATAAGAATCTGAAATGAGAATTCACAACGGGAAATGTCAGGCAACTGTCACAACATGCGATGTTACCAAACATCATGATAATTAAACCAAAATACCTGGTCAGTAACCAAAATAGCAAAATCACTGCAGAATGACCATAAAGAGTAGTAGCATTCTTGTAAGAAACATTAGTTTTGATACAGATTTTCTTTTCATGTTTTGGGCTATTGTAATGTGCATTTCTTTGAATGGATTACCCAAGTTACGGCATTAAATATCATCACTTGTAGCTACTATTTTGCCACATGGAACTTCTGCATATGCATGGGCTAGGAAGTGTAAAGTGTTTTCTGCCACTGTGGTTGAAAATAAATTTTAAAAGTTCTTATAACTATAGTTTTTTTCAAAAGAACCAATGTTGTTAGACAGTGAACTTAACTTTTTTTTTACTGATCTGATACCTTGTCAATAGTATTTTAATATTTTTACTTTGTTGCTGGGCACTGCTCTGTACTGTTATTGTTACCAGTGTAATAATCCATCATCTGCCCTTCTCACTGTAGAAAAAAGATCTGAAGATGGAACCCAATATGCATATTTTCAAAACAAAAACACCTCTAAGCTCTTACTAAAATTAAAAAAAAAAAAAATAGTATGTAGCTTGGGTTCTTTAAAATCTAAGTAGGATGAAGAATTCACTGCAGATGATACTGTGGAAAGGCAATCAAGTAGGGATAATTAGTGTTACTATTTAAATATGCAGAAAGCAAAAAGCTTATCTGAAAAGCTGAGTGAAGTTACAACAGCATAAGCCTAATGTAAGAATGATTTGCAAGCAATAAAGTCACATCTCCCTGACTTTGTAAGTAAAAAATAATAAGCAGTATTGAATAATGGAGACTCTAATAGTCTTAATGGTTATAAACCTAGTGGTATGTGATTTTACCATGAGATCTTACCTGAAGGGGATAGGTTGGTTTAACACTGATAGAGCTGAGCTGTGTGAGGATTACAGGTGTTTGGGATGTGTCTGCAGTAAGGGATGGGAGTAATTGCTCAAGATAATCTCCCAGCAGTTATCTCAGAATAATGATACCAAGTTGGCAGAACCTTTGTTCTTGGGTTTTACTTCTTCCTCCAAATCAGTCTGGATGTATGAACATCTCTGAAGGAAGGAGCTGTGACTTTTACTGCTGGCATCATTTAGAGTTTGAGGAACATAAGAACGAGCTGTTAGGAACTAATCCTCCTTGGCAGAGAAAAGGGTAGGATGGTCTTCAAGTTCTTAATCATCTCTGTTTTTTGTAACTCTGTCATTATGTTTGTTAATTAACTTGAGTGGGTAACACAAACATCACATCTTCCAAAACTAATGTTATTGTTGGCTAATATTTAGTCTGTGGAGCTGAAAAAGACAAAACCAAACCAAAATATTAGTGTGAACCACAGGCAATAACTGCACAGAACACGTGTGTATCCAAACAGTTTTAATTGGACATCATCTCCAGTCTCACCATATTGTACCCAGAGCCTCTCTGATTTCACAAGCTCGGCCAGGCCTGCCTGATGCTGGGCATGTAGAGGAAGCTCCCAAGGAGCTGCTGGGCATGCTGTAATTCCAGAGCTGTTTTTCCTGGAGCTGAAGGGCACACGGCTGCTGAGGGTGCCCTGCTCAGAGGAGACGTGGAGCTGAGGGCCTGACTGTTCCTTCCCTTGGCCCTTCCACAAGGGTGCTTAACCCAGTGGCCCTGGGTGCTTTCCAAGTGGAGTAATTAAATTCTGCATTCCTAAATTCCCTTTCATTTTAATTGGTTTTAGGTGTTCTTCACCTTTTGGCTGTAAACTTGGCTGGCCAAACAACTAAGTGTTTCATTACAGCAGAGTCTCTGTGTCAGATTAGGTTATATTATCCCTGAATAAAATGTTGTTTTAAATGTACCAGGTGCTTCAGGAGAGCAGTGTACAAGGTAGATCAATAGCTTACTTACATTTTGTATTTATTTTCTTTGCTGTACCTAAGTACACTCATTTGATGTGTTTTTTTTCCCATTCTTCTCTCAACTTACAGGCCTTGTTGAGACTGTATAATTAAAGACAGTTTATAAAAATATTTTAGATTTCTGTTGCATCCAGGAAAGCCTCTCTTTGCCTGTGTGTGCAACTTTCATCTCATTTGTGGAGTCAGTGAAATCTAGGGCATCACTGGAAGTTTAGTCTTCAGTGAGTATTCCAATGTTCACCTGATCACTAAGATTGCTTAGTGCCTTGCAGAAGCAAGCTTGTAAACAAGGGAATCTGTGATGTGTGTCCTCTAAAACACAGTCTGGTTTCCAGTGTGCCAGGAAGTTCAGTTCAGGTACTGGAGCCTAAACAATTGATTTGCCAGCATATGCTACTGCACAGCATATCAAAACCCAGGCTGCACTGTCCATGTGCACAGTGATTCTGCAGAGATTTTAATGAATGAGGATATCCAAAAGAGACATGAAATTCAGGAATGAATACTGGTTTAAATCTGAGAAGTTAATTTGTGGACAGTACAAAAATCTTTGATATGGATAAAATTCAGATCAGTTCTCTTAATGGTTCCCTGGCCCTTAATGATACCTAAATTTGGAACTTGTGAGCACCACTGGCCTGTAATCAGAGTATTTTTTTGTCCTGCCTAAAATGGAATTCTATTAGTCAATACACATTAGCCAAGTCTGTGTTCTGTGTCTGGTTGGATTCAGTTGCACTCTGGTGATGACAGAGCTCCCTTTGGCTTTTTGTTTGACCTGCATGTGTGCATCTTTCTTAGTGCTGTCAATCTTATGGTGCTCAGTGTCCTCCTGGTACTGAAAATCCAAGATCCAGAGCCCTTTATTAAATTACAGAGTACATTTCTTGTGCCTGTAATATTTACCTTTGGGCGTTTGAACTTTTTTCCCTAGAAAATAACCTGCTACATGATTCAGTTGGAGTTTCTTACTCTAACCTCTCTGACAATTCTTGAAAGAAGAAAAAAGGAACAAGATGATGTTTAGGCATATTAAAAAAAAATAAAAATAGTAGTACTAGCAACACAGCTGCTTTTTTTCTTTTTCTTTTTCTTTTTTTTTTTTTTTTAAATTGAGGATATATTACTGAAGTCTTATAAAAGGAGGATCCAACCTGTGTTATGGACTATAAATGTGTTTTCTATAGCATTCTTTCCCCTTTCTGTGTATTCATTCTAGAGCACTGCTCTGACTGACATCAAGCCTTGTCGTTGTGGTCTTGGTTTTGTTGGTATGCAAAGAGGGTGGGTAAGAACAGCATCCAGTCTTTCATCCTTCTGGATGAGGATTAATCATGATCACAGCTGCAGAATAATGCAGATCTTAGCTGCTGGGGTTGGGGAGGGAAAGGGCCAGGCAGCAGGGAGAGCAGAAGAGCCAGGCTGACTTGTCTCCTCCAAGCCCCTTCTACCCTTGGGTGCACGGCATTTAATGGAGGAGTTGCAAGAAGCAGGAATTGGTTTCCTTCCATTGTCTTAACAATGTATTCAGTTTACACTTGCTGTCTGCCAGAAGCTTTCCTTGATTCCATGTGCACTGTCCCTTCTACAGGATACAGCACAGAACTGTGCACTAGAAGAGAGCAATTCATATGAATAAAGGTACAGATTTGCTGTTGCCCCAGCTGACATCTTTAAACTAAGTAATTTTTCATGCATGCTGTGTTTTTTCCTTTAATCATAAGGAATGCGTGCAATTTACCAGCAAGACACGCACAGTTTTTGCATGGTTTATTTGTTTTCTTGATGGTGCATTAGGCAATGGGTGCTGAAATGCTCCCGACTCCAAGGTACACAGATTTACACAAGTGATTTTTACTACATCTCTGTAGGTAGCCTATAAATGCCTTGCAGGTCAACTGTTTCTGAAATGGATAAAAGTATGCTAATTCCTTCAAGGAAAATCAGAAGGATTATGACATCTAGGAAGAAGAAACTGCCAGACAGCTCATGAGCAATATAACTAGGACTGACCCAAGAGCATATCTAAAGCTTCCGATAAAATTGCCTGAGGAGTCTGCCAAGAAGCCAGATGCTGCTGCTGGAAAAATACCTTCTGTAGCTTGGCATTTGTCCTGTAATTGCTTCCAAGAGAGAATAAGCTGTAGCATGACAGTAGAAGGTGAATGGCTCCTCACTGTATGCTACTTGGGTGCATTTTAAAAAATGTTTCAAAAATAAGCTTGGTTTTGGGAAGCATTACCCCTTGTGCAGTCCATATACTTATTTAGCTGCTTAGCCATTCCCCATCTGAATAATCTAGAATATATATACTTTTTTGTGTGCTGACATTTTAGCCTGACACTGGTTTATTTATTCATTTATTTATTTTCTTTTAACTAATTCCTTTTACAGGATCCCTAGCCTGATCACTTAGGTTTTGATTCTGTGAGTGCATGATGTGGTCATGTAGACTTCTCCCATTGGGGTCACAGTAGAGTGGAGACCAGTGTGTTTCCCTGTATGGCTGTTTCTCTATGTAGTTTCAAGGTTGTCAGGTGTTTTGTTTTTCTGTATTTTCCAGCTGTGGGAAGAGTTCTGTCTTGTATCATTTAGAAATGCTACTCTTACCCATGAACAGAAAATGCATAGAGCCTGACTTTTTATGGGACATGCCTCCTCCTTGTTAACAGTCTTACAGATATAAAGCAGGGGCATTTGTGGAGCAGTGTGTAGCAATCAGATAGAAGGCACTGCATTTACAAATGAGATGAGAACAGATAAGTGAATTCAAGAAAATTATTCATGGCTTGGAATTTCTCCAGTAATATCTAGCAGCCATTCTCAAATACATTTTGATATTGTGCAGAAGTCTGCATGCTGTTTGTCTTAGCAGTTGTGTGGAATTACCTTCAGGAGTGACATTGCTGGTTTGAAGACTGGAGTATTTAAATGGAATTGTCTAAAGTATTTCTGTCATTAAACTGATTTACTAGACTATTTAAATATTCAAGAGTTGCAGATCAGCAGGGTAAAAATATTTTTTGCTTGTATGTGTAAATTTCTCCTAAGTCGTAGGAAGCTTTTTGCTTTTTCACTTCTGCTCTGCTAGTCAATGAACTTTGATAGAAGTCTGGTCACTGGGTTTGGTGTAATAAATCAAAAGTCTGTTTACAGCGAGATGAAGTCCTTTGATTAGTTCTCCTAAGACTTAACTGTCAGGGAACAAGGGCTGAGTGTTGAAAAATAGCAGGGAATAAAGATCCTGGCATAGGGGTGTTTTGTTGTTGTTGACATGAGGAAGGTTTGCTTTCCTTTGCTGCAATGTCAGGAGGCATTCAGAAAATTGAAGGGCGTGATGTGTAAGTTAACTCCTGTGACTGAGGAGATCTCAAAGGGACCTGAAAAAGTTGGTGTGAAATTCACATCCATGAAGGTGGCCAGCATAAAGCATCATTTCCAGCTGTACTTCAGATTCAAAGTACAGAACTTGTGTAGGTATTGTTCTGTATTTTATTTAAAATTAATGAGAGGATTAGTCACAATTCAATCTCACTTGAGATTTTAAGAAAGTCATCTTGAAATGAAAAAAACAAACAACAAATCAGAATTAAGCTATTTCTATAAAGAACAGGAGATAAATAAGTTTCCTTCAACTTACCATGCCACTTAAAAACATGCTGAACTGTCCAGGATGTGAGACATTTAATTCCATAACCTTTTCTTTTAATTTGAAGGCGCAGATTCTGATTGTGAGGAATTTGCATTTAAATATAAAACGTGGTGTCTCTGACATTGCTTTTACCTTCTCCCTGGTGATGCTCCTGACTGACTTCTCCCTTTCCTTCAGTGTCATGATTGCACCACTGTGCTTTAGTAATCATTTAACAGCTCTAATTACAGAATACTGTGATCCCGACTGTGTACTTTGTCCTTTTTCCCTTCTGAGTCTTCACTCTGTTTCTTTGGTGTGGAGAGGATTGCAAAAGAGCTGTTGTTCTGCTTTCCAAAAATAAATTCCAAAGACCCTGCTTTGGTAATGTACAGATTTGCATTTTCTTTTTGCTGGAGAGTTAATGGCATTGAATTTTAGACAGAAAGGTTGGTTGATCTGGTGGTGTTTACATCAGTCACGCCAGTGTAACTTCACTGGCACTAATGCAGATACCCCAGCATAAAACTGGTGTAACTCCAACTCCATTCAAATCAATGGAGTTCCACTAATATAAATCAAATGTAGAGCTATTGATTTTGTGCTGGTGTGACTTTACTGACTTTAATGAAGGTAGGGCAGGTTCCTGCCAGGGGAACTCAGACCGTGGTCAGGCTGTGCCTGGGCAATACTTGTAGGAGTTGGGAGTTCTTTGTTTCTTGTTTGTTCTTGCACAGCGTTATCAGAAATTCTTTTGCTTCTCTGCTCCAAGGTCAGCAAAGTAGTAATCTGGGTATAGTGAAGTCCTGGTGTAATGCAATTCATCCAGGAAAAGCATTTGGGTAATTCAGTTTCACTGGAAGCACAGGGAATAATCTCTATTCTGATCTGAATAACTTCCCATGTTATCTGCTAACATAGCAGCCTCTCAGGATCCAAGGAATGAGGTGAAGATATTAAGCCTGTTCTGTTCAGGGGTAATGCTCCTTTTTTTATGTAATAGCCTGCCAAAGCTTATAAACAGCACTTTGAGTGGAGTTTTGCATCTCGGAGCAGAAAAATATGCTTAAAGGAACGCTGTGTGTTGTATTCATACTGCCAGCACACAGGGGTTTTGTTACTCCTCTCTGAGCTGGAGTTGCATTCCCTGCTTCACAGGCAAAGGAGAAGCAAAATCAAACCTGTGTATCAGTCACTTTCCAGGGTCCAGTGGGAGACTCGTTTCATTTAAGGCTTCAAATGCATTTGTGCAGCAGGCTTGCATGCTTTCTCATGGAACTGAAGGCACAGAGTGTGCCATGACTGTGTGTCATCTTGGTAATTTCCATTGTGATTTCATGTGCCTTTCATTTTCTGTGTCAATAGATGTGGGGGTTGATTCTGTCCCTTCCAGCCTTGCAAGACTGCTGAAAGCAAAGCTGCTCACACTGCCTGATGGTGCTCCCAGGTATATACCCAGCTCAAAGAAGAGGCAGGTGTTACCAGAACTGATGTTAGGGGTGTCAAGTGTTATTTCAGAGTTGAAAATGATACCTGATTATTGGAAATCAGACTGAGACCAGCTAGAGGCACCACAGCAGCACTGGAATTATTATACAATGCTAGCTCTGGCCAGCAGAACTAGGGAGAGCACCAAGTTTTGGGTTCTCAGTGCCGGGTGGTTTGTGGTGTTTGGTGTTGTTTTTTTTGTTTTGTTTTGTTGGGTTTTTTTAAAGGGTTTTACACTGTGATTATAGACATTCTTTTAAGAGGGTAAATCTAAGGGTTAAAGCATTAAAGGAAAAAACTGCAAATGTTTCTCTATTGGTCTTCAGCGACTGGCTCAGGTCTAGCAGTTTTTCTTAACATTTTTTTAATATCTTCCTCAAAAAAATGATGAGCTGGAATCATGCAGCTTTTCCTGAATGCAAAATGACACTTTCAAAGTATATTTCAAAAATTCTGTTACAGTGAGGTCGATATGTTCTGTTCTGCCTTTGTTTCTAGAAAGCTGTCCCCTGTAATATAAAACAGAAACTGTAATATTAAAATGAAATGTTAGTAATTTCCCATTAAAAATGTTGATTAAATCAATTCATTCCTATGAAAAGCATCTTTTTAATCCAGTCAGCATTTTCTATGAGTAGAAAACTCACAGCAATTCTGGTGAATAATTGGTGAGGTGGAGTGTAGTGTTTTCCACTACGTGGAGTGATTTCCAGGAGGAATTTTTGCAATTATTCCTTTTTTTTTCATCTTATTTTGGAAATATTTTATAGGTCAATTTTTTTTGGCAAGATGCTCTTCTAGTGGTAAATCAGCTTCAATGGTGCTGTTTACACCATCTGAGGAACTGGGTAGGATGCCTGAAAGATGCCCTAGAGATGGAATAATGAAGCATATTGTAAACCACAATAAATTTAATAGAATGTGTTATTTGCCTTAGTTACATGTGGAGTTTTTTTTTAAAAGAGCTGCTTGTTTTCAGGAGATAAGAGAAGTATTTTATAAATACAACTAAATAAATAGCAACTACAAACAATGGGAAATTAAATGTTATGGTTTGAGTACTAAGTAGAGGAATTAAGAAGGGTGAATTGGGAAGTATCATTGTGGTATCTCACTATAGACCTAGTACAGACAGCATAATAAAGCATGTAGATCTCCTCCAGCTTAATATATAGAAAATCAGAGGGGGAGGGGAGTACTTGCTCATTGTAGAGCAAACAAAGCTGAGCAGGAAATATGGAGGCAGTTGTGTTAGCAAGGTGGGTAACTTTGGGAGGCAGTAGGAGAAGCAGGGGCACGGGTTTCAGAGCAGTGCTGGCAGTTTGCAAGGAGGGGTTCCTGAAGGTGAAGTGGGCACTCACCTGCCTGACCACAGACCACATGTCTGCTGGGGTGTTGGATTTTTGTGTCACATCTCTGTTCATGCACATGCACAAAAACCTTCATTTTTACCTTTACAGTCTGCGCCAGTAAAGACACTGAAGGACAAGGCAGTGTCTGACCTGTGGTGCCATGGGAGAGAGCATCATCTGACTTTGTCACTGGAATCACTGCCCTGAGCTGTTCCGAGGGCAAATGACTAAAGTAGAGAAGAGGGACTGGGCACATGCAACAGTCTAAAGGAAGTTGTTTTTCAGGCTGGCTAGAATTTTAATGCATGAACTGGCTTAGATTTTGCTGCTAAACACATTGTTATAAAATTTGCTTTAATGAAGTATATACAGAGACAGCATTCCTTGTATGCTTTTCTTTTCCTCCTCTTTTTCTCCTCTGTGTCAGTACATTAAGCTATCTCTTTTACTGTGTCTTCCTCATTTTCTGGTTGTTACTTATAGGCCTTATTAACTGAAATGTTTCAGTGGGGTTTGGACCAGTCCCTTGGGTTTCAGTTTGGAATTAGTTCAGTGCCTTCTGTAAAAGATTAATACTCTGACACCAAGTAGCTTCCTGTGGGATGTTTGCAAGACCTGACCATTAGGGAAATGAGCTGATGAGTACAAAATAGTGTGAGCAGTTCCAAAGGATTTCATGGCCTCCTCTCTCAGGAGGGTAGAAAGGGCACTGATAGCCAGGATGGGTTTTTCACCATCTGTTCGTGTGCGGTCCCACTGAAGTTCTCTGTGTTAGGCTTTGTGATCTCATGGGATGTTGATGAGTAACATTTTACTCCCTGGATAGCAGTTCTTCATCCTTGAACTGCTTTTACTTTTAAAATAATCCTATCACTTGTGTTTTGCCCTTTTAGTATGTTTGGGTTTTATTTACCACTGGCAAAATCATGGGCATCATTGTGCCCTTATAGATGATTTTGGGTGCTCTGAAGGAAAGGAAATGAACTGCAAGACTTCAGAGGTATGAAAGCAAGAGCTAAGGATGGCAGCTTGGTTTTTGTTCTGTCAAACCAGGGTGTGGGAGGTACCATCCTCTTGTCATATCCCACTTTGGGGCTTTGGAGAACTTAAATACCTAAGGAATGCCAGGGCTTACTTACAAATCCTTCCTAAGACTGCTTTTCCTTTACATAAGCAGATGGAAAGTGGTTTCAGGGGAGGAAACTTCTTAAGTTTTGAAGCCCTGAAGAAAATTAATAAATTCGTATACTTTAAAGCCAGAGGGGAAGTATTATGATCATCTTGTCTGACCTCCTTCATAACTTAAGCCAGGGAAAGTTGCCCTTTATGAGCTCACTCAAGTGTGGTTGGGAAGACAAATGATTGGAAAGAAAGTGTTTTAAAAATGGGGGGATGTGGGTGGGGAGCGTGTGACTAATTTCCCTGTGCGTCAAAGGTCCAAACTGTGTTAATCCTAACTGCAAAGTGTATGTACAGAAATATTTCTTTGCTAGGGCTTTGGGTTTTATGCTGGTGTAGGAGTAATACAGAATGACAGAATGCAGGTTTAAGACTTCTCTTGGAATTGAAAGCCAGTCACTTCCAGAATGTGCTGATTGTGTTCCTGCTGTAGCCTCTGAATAAGAGAACAGAAAATGTCAGTATTTTGTTAAAACTAAGAGCTCTGAATCCTCTTTAGGAAAGGCTGAAGCATGCACATAACTTTGTAATAGCTGGAGCAGTAACAAGGCACGTGAGAAGATCATTAGAGTGGGCATGTGTAAGATGATGGAGTTTTTTAGGTGTTTTTTTCTTTAAATGCAGCTAGCAACATTTTTTTCTGTAGAGAAGGGGAAAGAAATGTGGCAGAACTGATCAAAGAAAATAGCATCTCATTGATAAAGCACATGCTGCAGCACTTCCCACAGTTGGAAGAGCCTAGTATTTAACAATGGTGACCTAGATTGGAGGAGACAATAAAGGCTGTTGTGGTGAAGAACAGATTGACTGCCATTCTCATCTGGGCAATAAAAGGCTGAAATATAGACACTCTCTAAAAGTTTACTCATGTAGCTTACATAAAGACCTAGACTTCTAGAGGAATAGTCTCTACCAAATTCAGTTTGAACTATATTTTGCATCTGACAGGTGTTTATGTTCTCCTTTACAAAGGTACCTATTACTTCATTTAAGGATCTATGAGCCTGCAAGAGTATGACCTGATTAGATTTTAAAGTAAATCAATACGTGAACCTGTCCAAAAATAGACATGCATTTATTTTAAAAAATAATACTCAGTGGGGTAGCCTTGAAGAGATAGAGCTTTTCTGGAGAGTTTCAAATGAGATAGCAGTCATATGTTGTTATTTTAAAATATTCAATGCCATTCAGATGTTGTTATTTCAACTATCCTGTTGAAAGTAGCTGACAACAGGAGATTACATTCTGGAGGCTTTGTACCCACAAGTCTTCTAAGGAATTAAAACTTGCTTATCTCGTTACCCTGGGGGAGAATTTTGTATTTATTTTTAATTTTTTTGTTTGTTTATTTGTTTTTTTATTGTGTGTGTGGGGGGGCTATTTTTTGGTGGGTTTTTTGGGGAGTTTGTTTATTTTTGTGGTGTTTTTGATTTATTATAAATCTTGTTCCTTTGTTCAGTGGTTCATGTTAGTGCTTCTGGTAAAGTTTCACATTTAACCTTTAGGTAAATAGAAATCCAAATTCTAGAAGAATAAACTGTCAATCCAGCTGTGACTTGAGGGATGTTTTAAGTGCCACTGAGCTGTGAAGACTGATGCATCCCTACTGTGCTGTAAAACTAAGTGTTATTAAATTGGGTTGCGTGCAGGGGGAGGGGAAGGAGTTGGGGGTTGCCAGGGACATCTGTTCTCGGCAGCACTTCCCTTCCCGTTTGCTGGGGGGTTTTCAAGTGTAAGTGCAGAGCAGCCCCAGCCATGGTTGGGTGAGGTAGTTCCCCTGCCCCACAGGGGAACACACTGGTCTGCGCTGGGGCACAGTGGTCCCTGCGTGTGGGGTCCCACCTTGGTCATATCTGGGGGAGAAGCATCTCCCTGTCTATGGACCTGGCCAAAGAGCACTTCAGGTTGTCAATCTGAGGGCTGTTACCTTACTCTGGTCTCTCTTTGATCAACCTCCATTTGCTTTGTCCTTTTCTACTGTTGTCTTAAACACAAAGGTGAATCAAAATGCTTTTAGTTTATGCAAGTATTCCAAGCAGGTGTATCCAGCAAGCACTGCAACTTTGATTTTTAAGTTCCTTTATTCTTCCTCCTTCTTGCTGTGCAGCACTTATTCAGGCTCCGTAGAGGAGGAACAGGGAATTTTGTGTTTCAAAATCAGTTCAGCAGATTTTGAAAAGCTATCTTTGAATATTCTATAATACACATAGAGATTTGAAGAGCTTATTAAAGAAAGCCCCTGACACACTTCAGCAATATTAAATCACTTCAGATGGTGCATGGCAGTGTAATGTTACTGATGCATTTTCAAATTGTTAAAAGAGCCTGGACTTGAAAGCACTGGTGGGTTCACAGCCCTTACTGTGAAAAGTGATTTAAACTGTTAAAAATATTTCAGTGTTTGCAGTGTATTACTTTTGTAAAGGGACATTAGTAAATAAATGGAACTGTAGTTAATCTCTAGCCAGCTAACCACCTGATATGCTGGGTTAATTTCTTTATTAAATGCTTGTTTAATAACTGGGCAGCTGTTCAGACAGGCCAGATGGACTTCAGTGTAATTGTGCTAATAAGGGGAACTTCACAAAAAGAAAGAGCAGTTAGAAGATGCATTTAGGGAGGGAACATCATGACAAATGGCTTCAGGACAGTATGGTCCTCGGTTCCCAACACACTGGCTGAAGAAGGTGGCTCATCCTTCAAAGCAAGAAGGACCAGCAGTAATTGTTTATTCTTGGCTTGGTTGTTTATTCTTTCTAGATTCTTTGCCTCAACAGCCCTACTTGCAGCCTGCCCCCCTCCAGCACGTTTCTGCACTTCCTGCTCTGGGTTCACAGTCAGTGCATTTCTGAATCTCCCCAACAAATACCTGTTATGTGAAGCTGTAGCTTGCTCCTAGCCTTTAGCTTTTGCCTCACGTGAAAAATCCTAGCCTGTTTATATTTTATGGGAACTCTGAGGTTTAATTATGTGTATTTTTAGTGTTCTTTGCAAGAAAAACTGCTAGATGGGCGTTAAGAGTTGCAGCTTGGTTTACATGTAGGCAGATTCTTTTATACTGGAAACACAAACATGAGGAGTGGTGAAGTGTGATGTTCTCAGTATGAGTAATTAATACATTTTTCTTTTGTTGTTGTTTAATTAGGAGAAGGAAAGCAGTGAAAGAGCATTTGAGGAGTAGAAGTCTGAAATTAGTATCTGGCAATATGTTTTAACCTTGCAACTGGTGCATTTATGAATTGAGTCCTTGCAGGGTTTTTTTTGCTGTTGGTGATGTTTCCAGCTACTTCCCAGGTTTTAGTCTTTGTCCTCCAGCTGCTATTCCAGATGGACAGGTCTTCTGTACACCTTGTGTGGTGTCTCTAGCCTGTGAAAACATCTCAGGTATGCCAAAAATCTCAATCAGGACTAAATGACAGTGTTTAAAGACCTGAAACTGTGGACAATTGACTGTGTGGACAGACAACTTCATAGGTTTCTTCCTCAGTAAGCTTGCAAGGAATTGATGTTTTAAACTCAGAAAATGACCCTTATTTTTTCGTTTCCTTCCTTAACAGCACTTGAAAGGAGTCAATGAGATGAACTGTTTGGGTTATAGTATCTGAAAGGCTAAATTATTCTCTTGAAGAGACATCCTAAATGAGCCTGACCGAGATCCTGGATCTGTGTGAAGAGGACTAAGGATATAGGATGTCAACTGAGACAGAACTTCAAGTGGCTGTTAAAACCAGCACAAAGAAAGACTCCAAAAAGAAAGGTAGTGACTCACTTCTCTTTATTAATAAGTATTTTGTACTTTAATTATCTCCTATATCAACCACCTTTTATGCATCTGTGATTCTGCTGTTATCTGTGCACTCAGTGAAAGTAAAATTTGTTAAGCCCAGTGGAAGTCTAGTATGCGAATATGGGATTTGGTTCTCTGACATTTAGAAATATATTGAAATAGATTTAAAATGCAAGAAAGAACTTAGGGATTATAGTTCATTAACTTTTGCTCTCTCTCTCTAATATTGCAATTGTTTCACAAATAGAATTGCAATTTAAGAAATTAACCTTAGCAAAAGAGAACTTTTTTCCTCTGTTGATAATAAATTTTTCTTCTAATTTTTCTTCTTTTTGACTTTGTTTTGAACTGACCAGAGCTTAAATGCACTTTCTGTTACTGGAAGTTAAAACGTTACTGACACTTTGTGAAGTTAGAGATAACTCAGTAGCAATCTGTAGAGAGATGAATTGTAATCTGGTAAAAGAAATACAAAGAGGATGAAAACTCAAAATGAAGGAGAAGCTATTAATAAATATGCAATTGGGTAGGTTAACAATGGCAATTACAATTTACAATTTTGCATCTGATTCTAGGGATGGTTCTTTGGACTGATAAGTGTGAGAAATATGTCTATTTGAATTGGTGCTTATGAATAGAAGTACTGAAATATTTTTGGTAGGGATTTTTATCCTTAGATTTTTATTGCTTATGTTATTAAGTGCTGATCAACTTGGAGGCCAAGACGTTGAATCCTAGTGGTAATTCATGTTGTTCTGAGTAGCTGTCTTTGATTATTTTTTTTCTAAAATCTGCACAGATAATGAAATTGTGATTGATGGTGAATTTCACATGAATTGCTTAAATAAAAAAATCATACTTGATACTTTAAATACTCAAGGCAGCAAGATTTGAATGATCACGTGAGCTGTTCGGTTTGTCATTCTGTTTCTTTTTATGGCTGTATAATTTTTGCATTCACTTCTGAGGATTTGTTATTTTTTTCGCAAGCAAAAAACCCACAACCCCTCGTTTTTGCTTATCCATGTGTGTGTTACAAATCTTACTCAGATATCTGATAAATAACTTGTTCAGTTTCTGGGCAGCTGTACCTTTTACTGTGGTGATTCTACCAAACTGGTACTTAAGGCTTTGTGTTTGCTATAGCTTTTGTATCAGAGATCTTGATATTAGCATTTTTAAAACCAGATACAGCAAGTAAGGAATTTAAAGCATTTTTTTAGGGGGATGGTTTAGAAACCTTATGACTAATCTAGACCTAAACTCACAAGGGGAAAGAAAAAATCTATTTAAGATAAAAAAGCTGTAGTTTAAAAAGGCAAATTAGGGGAACTTTGATGTAAATGAGACTGTGATCATAGATGTTGGAGGCAAGTGAAGAAAGTAAAGATGGTTTGCTTGTATGATCATTCAGTATTTCTGGGAAGGCAGGAAATGTTGAAATGTCAGTTCCTTGCAAGATGGGTAACATCTTTTTGATGTGTGTCTCCTATGTTATTTCTTCTGCTGGAGGGTGAAACTTTAGAAAAACGGCAAACAACTGTTTTAGGAACTTGATATTTATGTTAATAAAATATTCAGCATCCAACTTGTAAAAACCTTTTCATAAATCATAGCAACTGAATATTTCTCCGCACAAGATCGGATTCTATCCCCCAAACGGACGTTCTGAGAATTACTGCTGAGAAGTATAAAATATATTCTGTGGCAGCTCTCGGAGTGCCCTGCAGCATGTAGGAGTAACTGAGGAGCTGGAAGGGACAGTGTGTGGCAGTAGCACATCTCCAGAATTAATCTTGGTCTGGGTTGGATGTGCCAGTCGGAGTGAATCCGATCAGATCCAGGCAGCTGGAGCCCTCGTGGTGCAGGGGCTGCTGGATGCAGACAAGGGATACAATTCAGACTGGGTTTGCTGTTTCATGAAATCAAAATCAAAAGTAACTTGGTGTTCTCTCTTACTTGTCATTGAATTGTATGTATTTGCATGTATTTCAACAAATGAGCCCTCCACTGTATAATCTGAATGGTGGGCATGTGAAAAACAGGGAATTCTTTATCTTTTTTTCCCAAGTTCATTAAATATGAGCAGTGACAGGTAGCAAGTACTAACATGAAGTTTCTAATGTTAGTAATGAAACCGAGTATTCCCAATAAATTAGTCTTTGCTTCATAACCTAAAATTTCAGCTCTAGTCTATTTCCATTGTTGTACTTCTACGAGAGCCATGCAACTATTTCAGTTCCCTCCAGAGCAGTGAGGGGCCTCTTTGGCTGTGTTTTCTGCCCTTCTGGTGGTCCTCCTGTCATCTGAAGTTCCCAGCACTGAGCTGAGGAACAGCAGTAAGTTTGATAATAGTCATAGAATCACAGAATGCCAAGTTGGAAGAGACTTCAAGGATCATCTGGTCCAACCTTTTTAGGTAATACTCTAGTTTTCATGAGGTGACTCAACACCCTGTCAAGCTGAGAATGAGTAACTCTTGAATGGAATGACTGTCCCATGGGCATATCCCATGTTGAAGATCTGGGGTGACTGAAAGGGGATAAGGATCAGTACAGAATTGGAGCATGGGACATGTTTCTTTCCTGAGCTCAGTTTAAGTTTTCTTTGTAGTTGTCAGCTCCATTTTTACATCTCTATTATCTGTATAAGGATATAGTGAGGTAGTGTTTGGTATCTGAAGTGTTAAAATCATGCAAAGCTTAATTCCTAAGCTTTGTAAGGTATACAAATATAAAACATAATTAAATGTTGAATGAGAAGTGCAAGCTGCTGTTTGTAGAGAAGTAGAATGGATCAAAAGAGAAGAGTGGTTATTCACGTGGGACTTGTACACTTGTTCCTGTCTTGATTTAAAGGTACTGTAACATCATTAGTTAAACCAACAATTTAATAACCTGGACAGATCAGAGGAAAGGTCCAGGAGGAGTCTCATGATATCCAATGAGGACAAATGGCTGAGTCCTGCTACTGGAATGGACAAACTCCCTGCAGCAGGGTTGGGATGTGTTTAAACTCTGTTGTGTAGATTACTCATTTTTTGGTAACAAGAAGATTGTTTGACATCTGCTGCAGGTGGGGCACGTGGCATAAATGCTCCTACAAAGTTACAGATTTCCTTAATTTCCCTTACAAGAGATTATTAAAAACCTTTCTCAGTAGTCACAGGGTTTTTACAGCATAAGCTTTCTAGTCACATTCAAATCATTACTTTGTCTCCATTGTCATTAGAGCAGATTTGTAAGGCAGTATTCTGTTCTAACACTGAAGGATTATTGCTACAGTTAGGACAAGAACTTGTATATGAAATAATAGAATCCTCTCAGAAGCTGCCATTTAAGTAGAATCACAGCTGCAAAACTGTGTACAGTAGGTAAGTTCAATATTAACATGATAATATCAAATAGTAGTTTTCTATGTTAGCACTATCACCCTGGATAATCTTAAAAACTGGGCTATTAAAAATCAAGTACAAATTTTGCCTTTTATTCAGTGAGTGTTGATCCAGAACTCAGTGGTCTTTAGGAATGCTGCCTGGTCATACTCCCAGGAGAGGGTAGGAGTTTGAACTGACTTGAAGACACAGGAATGAAAACAGAGGTGAGCCAAGCACCTCCCTTCCTCTCCAGATATTCACCTTTTTGCTCCATGTGCTGTGGAGATACTTACCAACTGAGGGCCCATGTTTCACCCTGACCTTCACCACTCCTTTCCACACTTCATCCTATGAGCTTACAGCACACTAGGTGCTATGAGAGGAGATTCTGGTTTTGCCATCCCCCACCTCCATCCACAATCTTCATGCCACTCTTGACTGATCCTTATTAGTAACAGTGCTGTAATTACCTTTTTTGAGAACTTGCTCAAATTTTAGAGACATCCTGAAGAAGCTTCATATTGCTCTCATAAGAAATAATGTAAAATTCTTAGGAGATTTAGGAAGTTCTTTTCTAGGACTTCTTTGGTGGGTTTTTGTTGTTGAGTTTGCCAAAAATAATGTATTCCTTAAGAACCATTTAGGGAATTAATGATTCAGATAATAATATTCCTAAAGGCTGATTTTGTTTAATTTTTTTCATTTAATCTGGTTCATTGAAAGGTGAATAAACATCACATTTTTTATTTTTTTTTTAATTATTTGTGTTAGGAAATTAGAATTTTTTGTTAGTGAAAATTGTTAGAAATATAAACCAGGTTTTTCTTGTACCCAGGAGAAAAGCCATTTATAAGTGTGTATGGATTATTGAATCAAATTGAAAGCCTTTATTTGCACCTATCGGAATTAGAATTGATTTAGAAACCTCTTTGGGGGAAAATGTGTTGCATTGTTGTTGAATCCACACTGGTAACTGCCTTGGAAAATCTCTTCTTGCAAGATTAACTAAAACAGGAAAACTGAAATGGGAAGTTAGTGAAGAAGTGAGCCAGGCTGCCAAAGCTGAATGCAGATCTGCATCTGCTTGGGAGAGGCCAGGGCACTTTTCTAGAGATTTGGTTTCTTCCTCTTGCACAACAATTCTGTAATTATTCTATTTGAAGCTAAAGATTTCTTTGCAAAATGATCTCTCATTATATGCCCTATGTGGAGTCTGTAATAACAGTTTGAAGTCAATTTTCAAAACGACAGGGCCTTCTAAAGCAGGAAGCAAGATACAAAGCATTGATCTTTGCTAAGAGTCCTCATGGGTGAAATGCCCAGATTTAATAGGTTTCCACTGCAACACACAGGAACCACATGGCATTTGGAAATGGATTTCCCAGGAGGCAGACAGCCAAGCCAGGGACTGCTGTAACTAGCCAGCAGGAACACGAAATTAAGAAGGCTGGGTCTCCACCAGGGCTAGGTGCTTTCTCACAGCCGTGAGTTGGGCACTTTGTTTTGACTGAATGAATCTGCAAGTGCTGAAGCTGTGCTTGAGGAGGGGAGAGCACGAGTGGACACCCACCTCAGGGAGCTGCTTAATGCCAGGGAGGGACTTACCCTGCTTGCACCAGCAGAGCAGAGGGTATTGCCTGCAGAGCTTTCATGGTGGTAGAAGATGGGAGTTAGATCCTCTTGGGATCAGGGTGGCAAGAAGTGTCCTGTTTTAACTATCTGACTGCTAATTAAAGGGACTGCAGTGGCTCCAGGACCATTCATGTGGATCAGCTTGGGCCTCTGGCAGAGTCCCATCCATTTCCTGGGTTTTTCGAACTCTAATGAGCAAGTGGAGTCTGTCTAACCATCTAAAGGAAAACCTTTGCATGCCCAGAAGCAAAACTGCAGTCATACTAAGATCAAACAGGAGGTATCTAGTTAGTTTAAAAGTCTTTGGGGTTAAGCAGCCTTTAAACAAGGTTATGTTTGTCACTTTCAGCTTTCATCATAGGGGTCTAATGCTACCCAAGTCCTGTTTCCAGTTTTTTAGACCTCGTTTGATCTAATGTTGGAACTAATCTTTGGAAAATTTAAGTGAGATGGAGGCTTTGGGTTGATGTGAAAGTTGCAATTTTGCTGACACGCAGAAACCTCAAATTGTGCATTCAGGTTCATTTCCAGATCGGAACTTAATTTTAAATTAGTGTTATGAACAATTATGGTTGATTTTATAAATAATTTTTTAATAATTATTGCTGAACTTTTTTTTTCTATTGCAAGCAGCTAACAACAGTTAAAGCATCATCACTGTAATGAGGTATTTCAAATTATCAGATTGGTTTAGGTTCATTTATTTTTCTGATTACACAGCTAAGATTCATGGAATCCAGTAAAACTCAAATTTGGTCTAAGAGTAATGAAGGAGGGGCACAGTCAGCAGCTTATTTCATTGACCAGGGGGTGGTTTTGCTTTGTTTCCTTGCAGTGGTTATGAGTTTTCCAATAATTTATAGATCAAGTAACAGCAACGTTAATTGATACACTAATTGAGTCCACGTGTCTGCCTTTAACAAATCTCTTTTGTGAAGTGGTTACTGACAATATTAATTGCATATCTTTTGAGTCTTGATATAAGTTATGAATTCATTCTCAAGTTGAAAGAGGGTGGGAAAATCATTAATTTTGACATTGTGTAGCTATAATTAACAAGAGTTATCCAATAACCTATCATAAATTAGAGAGCTCATGAATCCTAGTTTAAATACTGTGTTCAACCAAAGGAGATCCATGGCTGTGTTAATTGAAGCATTCTATGGGGGTGATGGATGTTGTCTTTTGCTGTGGTTAAAATATTTACTGTTGTTTTTAATTGAGAGATAGGCCTGCCCTAAGCTAAGGTTGGAGGTCTGTCATTTTACTGCTCCTCAAAAGAGGAGTCAATAATCTCTGAAGAAGAATATTTCCTGAGACCTTCTGTTACGTTATCATTTCTCAATATTTTAACAGTCTTCAAAGCACTTCAGTTGAAACTAGTAATTAGGAGCTTAATGCAATGTGTGTTCATGGAGGATTTGACGCATGGAACACTCATTAAATGCAGGTGGGTGTTCTTGTGCTCCCGTGCTGGCTGTACATTAGGAAATCTGCAGGTTGGTGGCAGGGAGGATCACATCCTGTGCATCCTGTTCAGCTTGTGCTCTCTGTGGCTTCTGACTTCATCCACTTGCACTGTGAAACTGCATTGGACAGTAGTTGAAAGATGGAGGAAAGTGAGGGGCTGGGCATGGTAAGGAGGTGGAACTTCCAAAGAGGGAAATGAAGTAATATTCAGGGAAACTTTTTGTCTACTTCCAGTTATGGAAAAGATGCTCAGCAAAGTTTGTGTTAGGACATTTGTGAACAAAAAGTTTTGTTTAGAGAGTTGAAGGAGGAAAATTCTGTCATGTAACTGTGCAGGAGTGACTTAATTCATCCAGCTTAGCAGCTAAAAACAGAATCACAGAACCTTAGGGATTGGAAGGGACCTCAAAAGATCATCTAGTCCAACCCCCCTGCCAGAGCAGGGTCACCCAGAGCACATCACACAGGAACGTGCCCAGGTGGGTTTGAATGTCTCCAGAGAAGGACACTCTACAGCCTCTCTGGGCAGCCTGTTCCAGGGCTCTGTCACTCTCACAGTAAAGAAGTTTTTTCTGATGTTTCTGCTCCCATTTTGCTGAAGGGAAGTCAAAGACAAGTAAATCTGGAAAATGAGGTCGATCCCAGCAATCTTGGAAGTGTTGATCTGCTCACCAATTTTCCCAGAAACAAACTGGTAACACTTAGCATGAATGTCCACATTATTGCAGTGTGTACTTTCTCGTATTACTGGGGAAAATTGCTCAAAACTTGTATAATCTTATATAGCTTATGGAAAGCAATGAACTTTCATGACCTGTGCACATATGGGAGGAAATTTAAATTGCTTTCAAAGGGAGTTTGCATCAAATGCCAGTGCTGATCTCTCAATTACTTTCCTAAGATTACACCACAAATCAGAGCAGAGCTGATGTGTAGTCTGAGGATCCTGTTTCTTAGTTTGGGCTCTAACGAGTATGTTTTGCTCTCAGTAATTTCATTTGTCAAGTCATGAAGAAAAAATGTGGTGCAATATGTAAGTTAAGGGAAACATGCAGGGTTTGGTTGGTGTATTTAAGTATCCAGAAATGCAAGAGTCAAGCTAAAATACCAGAGTAAATGAATCACCAAAACTGTAGTTAAAAAATCATTGTGTCCTTAATCTTTAACATTCTAGACCTTTTAAACACTGGTCACTTACTCTTAAGAAAAACTTGCCACAAAATTGGTAGCCTGTTGAAATGTATTGTGGCTGAGTTTGTAAGCCCTTCATTCATGTATTATGGCATATCCCTGAGCTCAAAGAAATATATACTGAATTTGGCCAAGTAATAGGATTGGACTCCCTGTGGTAAATATGTCTGGCCCAGACATTCACTGTTCTCCTCAGAAGCAAAGAAAAGATGTGGCTGTGATTCTTGCAGATGATGTGCTGTAGCTGTATAATCAATATCAACATTATTGGCCATCCAGAATAAAGGTAATAAAATATGTAGTGTATTTGGGCTGTCTAAATGCACAGTGGATGAATGTGTCTAAGTAGAACATTCCTCTTGAAAATGAATTCCTCTTACGAGATAAATGTGTCCTCAGAAATAATTACATATTACTTGTGTTATTTTAAACTAAACATTGTTATATATAATAGTTAGTGTAAAGACAGGAAAACTGCATTTCTCTCCTTTTAGTTGGTTGGTTATGCAGATAAGACACCAATATATTTAGTTTGTTTAACTAAATAATGTATTTGTGCGAGTCTTTTGTATGAAAACAAAGAGGTGAATACAAAGGAAAATATTTTTTTTCAGGTTTGTCAAACTACTACATTCTTAGTATAATCTTGGATAAGTGTGTTATATGCACTTAATTTTTTTTTTTTTAACACTTTCAATGTGTATTTTAATGCAAGTGTCAATTGATCAGGTGTAAATGTACATTTTGAGCAGGATTTTGAGCAGGCACAGTGAGTATGAAGAAGAATCTAAGTCTCTCAAGATGCGAGCAGCCAGAAAGAGAGATTCTATTTTTAGAAACTAAAAACCAATGACAAAGACAAGCAAGTGCTTTTGGTTTTGTAGGCAGGGAGAAATCAGGGTACTTCTTGGTAGCTTTGCTCCCCCAGGAACATTCCCCAAAAGGTGTTTAGGATTCTGGAGTCCTGCATGAAGTAGTTTTGGATACAAGGGAAGGTGTGTCTTTCTGGAGGGTGACAGTTGAGGAAGAACTTACACAGCCCCAGCAGTGAATGCAGAGACATTGCCAAGGGTCAGACTGGTGTCTGTAAGCAGGTTCTGGCCCCTGTGAAATTGTGGGAAGCCTGTGTCCTGAGAGCAGAGTGGTGGTATGCAATAACTGTACTAAACTGCCACGGGTACTCTTCACGCTGTGCACCTCCAGAGCTTTTCTCCAGTTCATGTGCAGTAGTAGTTTCTATTGCTGGTTTACTGCTGCCTGTAATATCAAAATCATGAACAGCTGCATCCTAGACTAATGGATTATGCACCTGTAATCCTGTTAAATCACATTTTTTTAAGTGACAAAGAGATTCTTTCCCTGATAGCATTAGGAGTACCTACTGCTTACAAAAATATGGGGTCCCCTGTGAAGCTCAGAAAGATTGTAAATTCAATGCATAAAGTTACTACTACTCATCAGCTGTTCAGGGATGACCTTCATCATTAGGGACCACCTTCTGAAACTTTTTCTTGTCTTGAAGCTTGTCTTGGATGCAGACTTCTCATTCTGCTTTCAGCTGTCCCTCACACCAGAAGTGCTTCTGGTGTGAAGCCCAGAGCTTGGGCTGCAGAGCCCCTCTTGGTCTAGCTGCATGAACACCTTAATGGCTCATCCTGAGTAGAAGCTGCACCATGTTTCACAGTTACTGTTCTGGAGTGAACAGTCCAATGATGATGCATTTTCTAAACCATGAGAAAAGGCAAGTCTTCCCTGCTTGAGTCTGCAGCCTCTGTTGATAGAAACTGTATGTGAATCCAAGCCACAGGGAGCAAATACTTTAATGCTCATTGTCTTCTTGCCTTCTCTTAGTAACAACAGGGAGGCCAAAGCTAAAATCCCAGCACTGAGCTAATCTGAGATTTTTAGAAGGCCCTCTTTCAGTGTGTTACTGTCTGTGCCACCATGGATGGAGGCACTCTTGACATCTTACAAGCCACGCTTTCCTACTTTGACCCTCCCTGAACAGCCGCTGCCTTTCCCCTAAAACCTCTCTCCATAGCTGAGGTTCAGACTCACTTCTGATTTAGATACCGTGTTTATCCTGTTCTTGTTGCCTAGGCTGAAGCAGCAAACAATAGAGGTTATCATTTGCAAACGGGTGAGTTTATACACTTTATTTACTATAGTACTGTTGGCTTTTTCCAGTTCCTTTTATTTATGCTTGTTGTGCAGCGCAGGAGGGCAGTTGCCAACGCAATATCCATTATTATTCTGACAAGAACAGAGTAGCTTTCACTTCCATTTCTTGGAGGCAGCATTACTCATTGCTGCAAAACAGCAATAAAAATACAAGTAAGGCAAATTCTCATGTGGCTGCTGAGTTGTGAAACTGCCCTTCCCTGCTCCAAGTAGAACAAGTTTGGAGTGGAGGTGCATAGACTGTGTGGTCTCCTCTGGGTTTTGTGTCTGCTTTGTGGTGCTTGCATTAGGCAAGAAAACAAGCTGCTGCTTCATCAACACAGAAGTCAGTATGTGTGGAACCAAAGATGTTCACATGATCCTATTTCCAGGATCTTTCATTAGAGGTAACTGAATCAGGTGGGCTACAGGATCCAGGGGATTTATCCTGCTCCAGTCTGATAGATGGCTGCTGGGGCTCTGAGAATAGATTCCTGATAGGCACCCAGAGGGGAGCTTTTACCAGCACCCATATAATCAGAAACAGCACCTATAGACACCTGAACAGCACAGATGGCTCAGCCCTCTTCCTCCCATGGTATTGTGGCCTCCCACATTCCCCAGACTTGACCTCAGTGAATGCAGCTGGGGAAGATGGGAGATCTTGCTGGCCCTGGTTTCCTGCTTTGGGAGAGCCCTGTAAAGTTGTCCAAAAGTACAGGAAGCTCTAGTCTTGTCTTCACAAATAGTAACATTTCACAGCAGTCTCTCCTACAAATAACAGGAGGAGCAGCTTGCTCTGGAGTCAATGTGCTTTTAATGTCTACCCCCATTTTAACTACTGGCAACTGCTGAACAGCTAATCTGCAATCTATAATTACACCTCTGATTCTTTTTGTTTAGTTAGAGGAGAAATTGTATAGTGAACAGGATGATTCAGGGAGTGAAATGAAATTAAGCCTAGTGAGTCTTTTGAGGTTAGTGATTAATTTCATTTTTAAATATTAAGTTGCTATCAAAGTAATGAGAGGGTAATATTCACACATCATGACAATGTGAACTTACATGCTGATAACTAGGTTGAAGGCAAACCCACCAGTAATAGTTGGTTGACTGAATTAATATTTTTTTGTACTTTGTGTTGCCTGTATGAGTTATACATTGAGCTCAAATGAACAGTGTCACTTTATCAAATGCATCAGGGAAATTGTGTTTACTCTGTACTTGGGCATGGCTGAAGTTTAATGATGACATGGTTACCTGTGCGTGTTAAATGTTTGCTGTATTTACTAGTGTAGGGATGTTTTATTGCTGTTTTATTTTAAAAAATGCACAGGCTCTGAAGTGCTTCTTTAAAGATCGTGTGTTGTCAGCCCTTCTCAGTAAAACTGGATGTGGAAGGACACAGTCTCTACTGTTGTGAGCATGCCAAAAAGATGGCAATGTTAGAGAGGCTGGAGATCAAAATGAGAGGTGCATACAGAGTTCTTTATCTGTCTCACCTATTTTCCTTCTCTTTGCTAGGCTGTAACTAAAGCAGTATGTTACATATACACTTCTATATTTAATTGCATTAAAGAAATGCTGGGGCTATAAGGTTAAGCACTAAAATTCTAAGGAAGCACAGACTCCAAGTTGCCTGTGTAAGCCTAATTTAACATCCCTTTAGGATATACATTTTCATAGCTTTTAATGAGCACGGCTCATATTGCTGCTTCCTGGAGACCTTTGCCCTGTTCAGAGAATGGAAGGACAGTGGTCAGGGAATGTGCTCCATTTGGGGCTGCTTTCTGTGCTTGACAGCCAAGATGGAGCTGCCTGCTTTGTTTGCACAATACTCCAACCTGAACATGAATACACAGATGTTGATGTGAGATCTAAATTCTTTATATTTTACTAACATTTGTTTCATGTTTGCTTCCTTTAAAAACCAAACCAAAACAAAAAGTCTAGTGACAGGTAGCTGTGGGTTTGCTTTTAGTTCTTTTAGAAAGGATTTGAGTGATTTTAAGAAGACAGTCTGATAAATAGCTTCTGCAAAAGGTCACATCATAGGGACATGAAAGGAACAGGGAAATATTTCTGGAAGAAGAGAAGACTCACAATATCCAAGCTGACAGTGATGCTATAGGGAAGGAAGACAGACTGGTTCAGGTGAGAATTAAATAAGGGCAAAGAAACTGTAGGTGTTCAGGAATTACTCTTGAATGCTTTTTCAACTGTGTTCAACAAAGGCATCATTAAGGAAACTTCCTGTAAGATGTCATTTCTGAAAAGAGAAGCTTTGTGTTGGAGGAATTGGGGATCCCTCCCACTCACAGGGACAGGAAAAGAGTTTGACCCTAGTACTGCATTTGGGAGTGATTCTGGGGGGTAAGTCTCATGGTTCTGGTGGTCACCCTGGGCCACTTTGGTATGTAGGTGTGTCAGACCATTTTCCTCATCCTCTCTTCCTTCTTTGTTTGCTTTTGCAGCTCCCTTTGCATTTTGGAGGGTAACAGAACAGGAAAAACCTGAATATTTTGATTTTGGATCTTATTTTTGGGTGATCCTTAGCTGAAAGAAGGGAACAGTAAGTTTTAAATAAACTGAGTGGCTGGAGATTGGTACCAGGCTTCATGGGGGTGCAGTCAGAACAGAATCTAGGAGTGATTATTTTGGTTACCCTTTCTGAACAAATAAAGAGATGACCAGAAAGATGAGAAGAGACTGAGATAACAGGAGTTGTGAAGAAGCTGGTTAAGATTTTGATGTGTAGTGTGGCCACAGGGTTAGGACAGAGAGGGATGAACAGTCTTTAGTGATATTAAGAAGAGGTTTATTAGAGGTCATCTATTTAAAATGATGAAAAGGCTCATACTTTGCAGCCCATCTGTATGTGCATATGTTAAGGAGGTCCTGGATAATGCTCATTTATCTTCTTTCTCTTTAGGCCAAGTCCTTCCCTACTAGGCAAGGGTAGGCATTCCCACTAGCTACTGGACTACTTACTTCAGTGAACCTGTTGTGGTTTAGCCTGGTAGGCGGCTAAACACCCCACACCAGTTAGCTCACCTTCCCCCCCCCAGTGGGATGGGGGACAGAATTGGGGAAAAAAAAGGCAAAACTTGAGGGTTGAGATAAAGACAGTTTAATAGGATAGAAATGAAGGGAAAACAAGAACATTGGTAAGATAATACACAAGACAAGGGATGTGCAATGCAGTTCCTCACCACCTGCTGACTGAGTCCCAGCCAATCCCACAGCAACCACCACTCCTGCCCAGCCAGCTCCCCCCAGATTAATTGTTCAGCCTGGTATGGCAGGGAATATCTCTCTGACCATTTGGGCTGTCGTAGTGGTGTCCCCTCCCCAGCCTCCTTACTGGCAAGGCAGGCTGAGAAGTCCTTGACTTAGTGTGAGCACTGCTCACAGCTCAAACATCGGTGTGTTAGCAACATTTTCTTGTCCAAAATATGCTATTATACCAGGTAATTAGGAAGAAAATTACTCTATCCCAGCTGAAACCAGGACAGAAGTAAACATGACTTGCATGCTTGGAAGGATTTCTAACAACCTGAAAGTCCACTTTAATATGTAGTAGGTTCATGGTTTGGTTTTTTTTAATGCAGAGATACTGAAGAGAGCAACAAAGATCCTGAGGTGGGAACTTGTAAAAGCAGTGAACCTTCATCATGCTTAAAAACATTTAGAATGTTACTTTGGTTTCATTATTCATTCCTTTTACATTATCTCGTAACAATTTTCAGGGACATGGTCATTTCAGCCAATAAAGATAAAGTAAATATATATCCTGTGTGTTTGAAAACCTAGTAAACTCTCTGCAGTAATGCCTTAATTCAGTAATTCCTAATAATTTATTCAGCAGTTTAACCATTGGAGGTCTAAGAAAATATGGAATAAACCTGTGAATGATTTTTTGTGTGGCTGGAGGTAGAAAGAACACTTGGATCAGGGTGGTGAAGCTGCTGCTTCCCAAGAAACTGTCATTTTGAGCTGTTGGCAAACAGAAAAGACTAAGGCAGCCAGAACAGCAGAATTATTGAAGAGGATTTCAATGTTTATTAACAAATGTTACATTTGTTTACCACATATTAGATACTGTTTTCCACTGCTGAATTGCAGGGGAATGTGCTAGTTAGAGCTGGGTGTGGAAGATTCCAAAGGCACAGCTTTTAGTGTGTCTTTTCAGAAACGTGAAGGTATAATGAGAAATGTAATTGGAATCTCATGTGAATTTACTGACCATCAGACG
Organism: Chaetura pelagica; assembly: GCF_000747805.2. Lineage (NCBI taxonomy): Eukaryota > Metazoa > Chordata > Aves > Apodiformes > Apodidae > Chaetura > Chaetura pelagica. Next base: position 1,751,813 of record NW_009952574.1, on the reverse strand, counting down.
AGGTCAGTATTACATATTCTGTCCTTTCTTCATGCTCACTTTTATGTGCTGGCTCTCCAGCACAGGAAAAGTCTAAACTTTTCCAGCATCATCTTTTGCTGATGCCCTCTAACCTCTGCAGGCCAGATTTTGCCATTTCTGTTACCAGACTAATTATATACGAACACAAGTTGATTATTTTTATTTTTTTTCAAAGCAGATGATGTTTGGAGAAGACTGAATTCTCTAGGGTTAGTAATGAAATTTCCATTTGAAGTAACATAGTTCAAAGGGAGCAATTTCCCCTTTAGGTTTAAACCAAAGTTTCTAAAAGCCTGAGATGTGGTAATAAAGAGGCACTAGCTTGAAATACCTTTCAAATTATGTCTCTTTAGACTTGCTGAAATGTATGGTTAAACTTCTTTTTCACTGCTTTAAATTATTCAAGGTCATTGGCCTGCATGAAACTCAAAACCCTTTAAATACTTTTTTTTTTTTTAACCAAGTTATTAAGAACTGACAAGCTGAAAGATTTAGAAATGAGGGTCTGTGAGGGGGGAAGAAAAAACAGATTTGAAAAAAGGGACTGGGTATTTTCTCCTAAAAAAACCAACAACTATTTAAGTATTTTTATACACAAACGCTATTTTAATTGCCAATAATTTGTGTATGACAACTAATTCCCTATTGCTAGTACTGCTTATGTAAGCTTAGCATCCCTGGAATGTGGGCATTCAGTCAACCAGGCTTTCATGCCTATAAAACCTTAATATGCTTATCCTGGTATGACTGGCAAAATATTCAGAGTACATCACCTGTTGAAGTTCCCTTTGCCAGCATTTAGAGTAGGGTTTTCATTTTATCTGCTGTGTATGATGGGCTTTGGAGCCTGAGATTCCACAGGCAGTGTGTTTCTATTGATGGGGATTTCATTTACTGAGATATGGTACTGCTCATGCCTAATAGTGGTATTAAGTTAATTCTAAGTCACAGTTATTGGGGAAAATACCTTTTTCATGAAAATTTCAACTCTGATTCTGGAGTACAACCACTGGATAGAGGGTTTGGAGTCCAGCTAGAACTGCCTTGTCCCACGGTGTGCACAGCTGGGACGGCTCCTGCCAGCACCAATGATGATGTTTCTCCAATGATGATGTTCCACGTTCCAGCTTAGAAAGGGAACTGGATCACAGCATGTTGGGAAGGCTGGCAGTGAATCCCCACAAGCCTTTACATGAAGCTGAAGCACTAGATTTATTGTGTGATCAGAGAGGTAGCTCTTTATGCTCCCTTTTAATAAACCCAGTAACATGTAAGCAGTATTGGAGATGACAAGATTTTGTCAAAAGCACTGAATAACTCTTGAGTATATCGAGCCATTGTATCCTGCAGATCTTTATTTCATGTGTCAGGTAAAATAAGTTTCAACCATTATTGACTATTACTGTTAATCCAGTTTATTAATTTTTACTAGTCATCTTCCAGGCAATCAGTGACAGGACGAGAGGGCATGGCCTGAAGCTGCTCCAGGAGAGGTTTAGGTTGGATATCAGGAAGCACTTCCTGACAGAGAGGATGATCAGACATTGGAATGGACTGCCCAGGGAAGTGGTGGAGTCACCATCCCTGGAGGTGTTTTAAGGGAAGGCTGGATGTTGCACTTAGTGCCATGGTCTGGCTGATGTGGTGGTGTTAGATCATAGGCTGCACTTGATGATTTCGGAGGTCTGTTCCAGCCTCAATGATTCTGTGATTCGGGGAAATGGCAGGAAGCTGAATCAGGGGAGGTTTAGGTTGGATATCAGGAAAAGGTTTTTGACTCAGAGGGTGGCTGAGCACTGAAACAAGCTCCCCAGGGCAGTGGTCACAGCACCAAGCCTGCTTGAGTTCAAGAAGCCTTTGGATGATGCTCTCAGGCACATGCTGTGATTCTTGGGATGCCCTACACAGGGACAGGAGTTGGACTTTATGATCCTGATGGGTCCCTTCCAACTCAGCATATTCTAGGATTCTGTGATTGTGCCTCAACCAGCCCCACACAGCTCAGTCCCTGGTTAGGGCCCTGCTTCTCTGGCATGCCTTGACTCTTGAAAAGAGAAGTTGAAAGCCTTTTCTAGACAAGTAATCTCTGTTTTTCTTTCAGTTAATCTTGAGTGAGAAGAGGCAACTGCCAGTTTTCTAGTTTTAACCCCACTCATAAGAAGTTGGCATCAAGTGAGGAAGGGAAAATTCACACCTTTGCAGCTCAGCATTTTTTTCTGAACTGTATTTTAATTACAGAGTATCACTTCATGATGAATGCAACTTTCTTCTTCTAGCTGGTTTCAATTAAGTTTTGTTTTAAAAAGAAAGAATAGGTTTTAATAAGGCTCAAAATACATAAAAATATTTTTACTTCAGTAGAACAAAGAGAATTTTAATATTGACTCAATACTGAGTAACCTGAAATTATCTGGTCTGTGTGCCGTGGATTCTTGCTGTCCATTTTGCTCTTTATACTGGCCAGGGTTACCACTGATTCCAGTGGATGTTACCTTTCCAGATGCTGATGAGCTGCATCCCAGATTCTAGCAGGAAAAGTCAAACTAACCTCATGCTTATGGTTTCTCCATGCTTAGAGAATTTATGGAATTAGGGACACAAACATGGAGTCACTTTATGATTAAGGATGAAGAGGATGTTGCCAGGAACTCATGAAATTCCAAGAGTACCAACAAAAGCAATGCTATTTTATCTTTAAAATGAAGTTGAGCCTTTCTCCTCCAACACATGCAGGTCAGTGTCTTAGTGCTGTAATCCAGAGTGCCTGGTCATTCCTCAGGCTGGAAATACTGCTCCACCACAGAGATTCATCCAGAGCTAAGAAGTTAATGAAAGCCATGTAGGAAATAACTTTAAATGCAATAGGAAAATTTTCTTCCAAGTATAAGTGACCACAAAACTGGGATTCATAAGATTTTGCTGGAGCAGAAAAGTGGGTAATTACAGAATATAAACAATAATGGTTTTGTTGTTTGTTTTTTTTTAAAAAACAACTTGTATTGAAATATAGATGTTCATAGGAAACTAAGTTGTGCCTCTTACACACTGTGGTACAGCAAGAAATACTGGGATGCTCATGGTTTTATTAATTTCCTCATGAAAGTACTTTTGTGTGTTGGGAAGTACATTATGTGTCTTGAACCCATTACACACACATCATAGTTTTTTTCATTATGTGAACAAAATACTTAACTTCCTGTGTTCATTTTGGGAAGGTCCTGTAGAAAGTGGAGAGTTACAGCAACATGACTGTTGGCACAAGGCAGGTATTTTTCTGTAACACTTTTTTAATTCAAGCTACACACACTCATAGGGAAAATCTCAGAGGTGCCCAGTTGTAGTGCAGGTGTTGCTGAGACAGTCAGCATGTTCTTAGGCAAGATGCTGCTTGTTGTTGTAGCTGCCTCTGAAGCTGTTTATGGATTTACAGTTCAACACAGGCGTTGAAACATCACTAGGAAATTCAGAGGCAACCAATTTTCATGACAATCAGGAATGAAGTAGCTTCAGAACAGTCAGGAAGAGCCATTCATTACTGTGTGAGTGATTGAGGGGAGTTTGCTGAGAACAGGGAAAATGGGAGTGGTCTCAGGGAATTGATGGCCCAGGCGTCCGTGGCATGACATAGATATAAAATTTGAAAAAATAGCACTATCCTCAAGATGGAGGCTTTATTCCCCCCCTGCTGCCCCCGACTCGGCCAGACAACAAACCCAGAGTGTAGACAAAGCCTCCGACTGGCTAAAAGCCTTAAATTCTGCTTACTGCTGGGCAGTGCATCAGCCATGTCCAGGCTCCTAATGGAGCACTCTGGTAAGGAAATGTGATTTTTCCCTCTAAGATACCTGCAATAAAACTGGTTCTCCAGGAAGGAGTGTTCAAGGCCAGGTTGGATGGGTCTCGGAGCAACCTGATCTAGTGGGAGGTGTCCCTGCTCATGTAGGGGGGTTGGAACTAGATGATCTTTAAGGTCCCTTCCAACTCAAACCATTCTATGAAGGAAAGATTTTAAGTATCTTTTTAGGAACATATTTTGGTCCCTAGCTGTAAGAATAAACATACATGACTCAAGGTTTGCTGCTTGTGCAAAATATTTTGAGGAAAAGAATAATCAGGGATTGTTCTAGTTACATTTTGTGAATAAATACCCCTTTCTGCCTACTTTTCATACAGGCCAACATAATATTTATTGTATACATGGCAATTTAATGCTGTGAAAAATCTGATGGCAGTAAGAGATCTGGCAAACCCCACAGCAGAGAGTGTTGGATGAAGAGCATGTGAACATCAAACACCCAGTAGATGCCCAGTGTGCAGAGACTTTATTTTCTATGTTTGTGAAAAAGACAGAGAGGTTGTGTAGTATAATTAAATTGGAATTTCTCTAAACTTTTCATTTCCAGAGAAATTGAATTAAATAGATACTGAGAAGAATGGAAAAGCTGGTTTTGGAATCAAACTGCTATTAGATACAGTGCTCTGTAAATGCTACCTGCTCTGTCTTGGTGCAAGTTAATCATTATCACATAACATGCCCACATTCACTAAAATTAACCTCTATTTCTCTTTTTTCAGACCAAGTTTCCCCCAGTCTCATAAAGCTACACAACATTCCAGTATGTTTAAAAGGCTGTCAGTGTTTTACCTACTACAGGTAAAATACACAGTTTGACATAATTAAAATATGAAAACATTCACCATATTTCTTAACCATTTTTCCCCCTTCACTTGGCAACACATGGTCAGGACATTCCTAATGAATCCAGACTGCAGCCCAGCAACAGATCTCTTTCCAGTTTGTTTTATAAGTTACCAAAGAGAGAAGAGTAGGAGAGGTGTGTTGATGGCATGGGAGAAAATGACAAGTAGCTTCAGGGGCAGGTGTTGCATCTGTGTGGCTCTGAAGGTGCCAATGTGTCTTAAAACACACTTTGGACTCTGCTCATAGGAGATAGAGAATTCTGCCCAAGGAAATTTGGGTCTGAACAACTTTGGTAAAAATAACTTGGGCAGGAAATCTGCATTTTTACTTTGTCTGGCTTTTGACAAAAAAAACACACCAACAAAAACACAACAACAAACCACTTCAACCTTGTTTCCTGAGGTTTCTTTTTTTGTCTTCCATCCAGCTGTGTGCAGAGTCAGGCTACTCGTGCTTGAGTTTTAAGGACATTCTGACAAATTCATATTTATGACTTGTCTTACCCTTGAGGGAAACTGTCATGCTGAATTGAAATTAGACATCCTAGCTGATCTGTAATTTCAGGTGTTTCCCTTAACTATTTACAAATATTATTGGAGCATATGAAGCATTTTAGTGATGCATTTTTCCTGAACTGAGTGATTGCTTAGTGATTGCTTTGAAAACACCTGCTTCAACTGCTGACTTTATACTTATCATCCCATGTATGCTGAGCTACTGTTAGAGTCCAAATACACCCACACTGAAATTTTTTCACCAGTATGGGAGGTCTAATCACAGTGAGGGCTGCAGGGTTGCACTCTTGCTTCTCAGGTGTGCTGCAGCCTACTGGGGTGAAGGAGCTGAGGGCTGCCCTGTGGGAGGCTGCTCCTCTCCCTCACTGCTCCAGTTTGAATATGGTATGGCTGGTAATCTGCTCTTCTTCATGGTTATTACTTGCTTAAGTTAAGGGCGAGTGTCAGGAGAACGGAGCCAGGCTTTTTTCAGTGATGTCCAGTGATAGGACAAGGGGCAATGGGTGCAAACTGGAACACAGGAGGTTCCATGTAAACATCAGAAAAAGCTTCTTTGCTGTGAGAGTGACAAAGCCCTGGAACAGGCTGCCCAGAGAGGTTGTGGAGTCTCCTTCTCTGGAGACATTCAAAACCTGCCTGGACACATTCCTGTGTGATGTGCTCTGGGTGATCCTGCTCTGGCAGGGGGGTTGGACCAGATGATCTTTTGAGGTCCCTTCCAGCCCATGAGATTCTGTGGATATCTGTACAAGGCTTTAACCTCTGTCAGAACACCCACTTGGTGTGATGTCCACTTGTTGGTTGGGGCAGCACATTCAGGAGAAGTCCAGAAAATAAGTAAATACATGTTACTGCACAGGATTTGTCATACTTGGGTTTCTTGAGCTCTTTCCATGGTCTGAATCTAAATAATAATGTTTCCTTTAAAACTGGATTTAGTGGAATATTCCCGAGAAAGCACCATGTTTCCTCACCTCCCCATCAAACCTGGCAGCCCAGAGGTGACTTTGGGAGTATGGGAATTGCAGTATTTGCAAATACACAGGCAGAAGATTTCTTAGTACAGCTGTTAATCTTTATGGGTTTACCTTAATAATTAATTAACCATAACTCTAAATGAAAAACTGTTTAGGTGTTTTTTCAAGTAAATTGTCTTTCAGTGTCTTCCTAGTTTAATTTGTTTCACTTTAATTACTGCTCCTTGGCATCCTTGCACTTTCCTCTTGTTTCCACTGCAGTCTAAATATAATGTTTTTGCCATGCTTTTCCAGAGGTTGCAGGTAAAGAGCAGAAACAGTGATTCAGAGTAGAAAACAATAATTCATGTGCAGTCTCACAAGGATGGGAGACAATGCTGGGAGTAATTTATGGAAAAAAGGTTTAACTTATATGAATTCCTAGAAGAAACATTTTATAATGATGAAACAAACCATCAGATGGTAAATGAGTTCAGAACTTAAACACCAGGCAGTCACCAGTCATGTCAGTGTATTTGTTTCAAGTATGGAAGTGTGTTATTTTCCTGCAATGTCAGGAGCTTCAGTGAAGTGCCACATTTCTTTTGATTTGCCCTGTCCTGATTTTTTTTTTTTTTTAACCCTTGTATTGCTGGGTTTTGTTTGCTGAAACCTGTTTAAAACAGTATCCTGGGGGTTCTTGCTGGCCAAGTGCAAGGTTTGTTTCTTTAACTACATCCTAGAGGCCTTCTGCAAACCTTCAGTCCCTTCTGTTATTTCTTCTCTTGTTATCATCTCTATGTATCCCTTGTGCTTCCTCACAATCCTCATGTTTACATCCTCACTAATTGTAGTCTGAGATTTGCTTGGAAAAACTTATTCTGTGCCTGTTCTTCCATAATACACTTTCCATGAAGGTTTCCAGAAGCAACCTGTTTATTTTAAATAAGCATCTTATTGCTGCTGTGGAATAGAGAATAACCTGATAAATAAGTCTTTTACAATGGTTTCTCTTTATGGAACTCACACTGGGGATAATTTTAAGCATGGCTCAACAACAGCCATGATTTATTGCAACTTAAAGGGTGGCTTTATATAGTCTTTCTTTATCTTTGCACATTGTCTAGGAAACCAAATAAAGGTTTGCAGGCATATAATGCTGTGCCTTGTCAGTTGTTATGTATTTGTATGGTTGTGGAGTTCTACTGCATCCATGATTGGAATATTTGGGTTCAGTACAGAAAGGAGAACATGTAACTGGAAGGTCTGTTTAGGATTAAGTACTGTGTGCTCTGGGTGACTGCAAGCCTATGTTTATTATGTCATCATGTCTGTTGACACTGAACTAGAAAACCACTTTTCTTACTTCCTTTTGTAGTTAGAGATACGAAGTCACAGAACCACAGAATGGTTTGGATTGGAAGGGGCCTTAAAGATCATGGGCAGGGAAAACTCCTGCTAGACCAGGTTTCTCCAAGCTCCATACAACCTGGCCTGGAACCCTTCCAGGAATGGGATAGCCACAGTTTCCCTCCAATCACAGTTGCAGAAAAATGAAGATTTGGAACAAATAGCTAGTGTATCAAATCCAGGTGATGGCATATATGGGGATACCCACCTACCTTTTCTACAGGGCTCAGAGGATTTTGATCTGTTCAAGTCACCATTTGACTTGTGGTGTTGGTGTATTTCCAGCCAGTGTGGCTAAGACCCTGTATGCAGAATTATTTTACTTTACATTTTTGCAGTAAATTACAATACAGTGAGGAAGAAGAGGGGGGGGATGGACGGACGGAAGAATAAAAATGGCCCTTTTTACAGAAAGCTCTGATATGAGCAAAGAGTTGAAGGAAGTTTCAGGCTAACCTTTAGTGTGCCAGGAGGATGACGTAGTGACCAGTGAACACAGAAAGGATGAATGTTCAGGTGCCAGTGTGAAAAACAGCTTCCCAACCTTGCATGCTTCATGTACTGCATAAAGGCAGGTATTTTTCCATTATTTTGTTTTTTTCCTAACTGAAAAACTTTGTTTTCCTTCCTTTTCTGTAGAATGGAAAGGGCAGATGAGTGGGCTGCTGAATGTTGAGTCTAACCTGATACGTTTAGGATGTATTTTTGAGAACCCACTTTACAAGAAGCTAGAAATGCTGTTGCATTTTGAGTTCTTCATTGCTGGAGATATTTATGGCATGTGTGAACACAAAACGAGAAGGGATGTTGTACACAACTATAAATACTGTCTGTGGAGATGTCTGACATTTTTTTATCCTACATCTCAAAGCATTGTACAAACTTTAAAACTGACTAAAGATTCGCAGATACTGCCTAGAAATGGCAGGTACACCCTGCCTGTTGTGAACAGTGCTTTTCAAAATCTTATTTTAGAGCTACTTTTTAAGAATGAAAATGAACCTGCATCCAGCAGTGATGGGCCATGAATGCAAAAATAATAAAGCAATCAGGCACCAGTGAAAAGCTGCTACCTCTCAAGAAATGGCAGCAATTTACCATATGCTGTGGTGCGTTACGGTATCATCCTGCATTTTAATATTTGATTTTGAAGATTCATGTTTCTGATATTTATGGCAGGTGTAAATCTTAGAAATCCAGAGATGTAAAATTATGAACTAGGTGCCCAGATTTAGGCTTCTGTGCTTCTTTGCTACTAAATAACATCAGAGTTAAAGGAAAAAAAAGGTTATTCTGAGTTATCCCAGACGTGGATGTCTTTAGGTGGTTTCTCTGATAATGTGTTACCAAGTTCTGTGCTGTATCCTGTATAGGAGTGAAGGGTAGATAGACTGCATTGGTTTTACGAAAGAAAATGCTGGTTTTCTGTATTAAATGATACCAACAAAATTACTTGCTTGTAAAGCGTATTATCCTCTGCAGAGGCATCACTCAGGCTTTTTGTGTGCTGCTTGCTTGGAGTGTTTCGGGACTAGAGAAGTTATCTCTGTTTCAGTGGAAGGACTCATCACCAATGGGTCAGAATGAAATAAGGTTTGAGTTTCCAGTCTCTAACATAAGTTAAAAGCTGCATTTTTGCCTCACTGTCACTCAGCTGCACTTGTGTGAAAAATACAAAGCTGGGTACAAGCCCCTCAGGTGACAGTTTGAGCACAGTGCTGCCAGTCTGAGCGGTGCTGTGTCGGGTTCAGGCACTGAACGGATGCAAGACCAAAAGGCATCAGGGTGTGAGTTCCCACCTGCCATTAGTACTACTTCTTAATCAGCACTATTTCAGAGTAAATGTGGTAATTTTATTGCAAAACCATATTTAGGTGGGTCATCAGCCAGTGATGGTGGAAAAACTCAGCTTTTCAGTGATGTGGTAGCAAAGCTGTGAATGCTTGACTTGGAGCTGAAATGACTGGGGAGGGGCTTTTCACCAGAGAGGGCAGTGATAGGATAAGGGGGAATGGTTTAAAACTGAAAGAGGAGAGATTTAGGTTAGACATTGGGAAGAAATTCTTCACCATGAGTGTACGAAGGTGCTGAAATAGGTTGCCCAGGGAGGTTGTGGAAGCCCCTCCCTGGAGGTGTTCAAGGCCAGGTTGGCTGAGGCTTGTGCAGCCTGTCCTGTTCCTACTTGGAACTAGAACTTTAAGGTCCCTTCTAACCCAAACCATTCTATAATTTCACTATGTCTTTGTTGGTAAGAGCTGAATGCTTACTCTGTATTTTTTTAATGATTTCTCCAAACTGTGTTTTCCCTCATCTAGTTTTGGGTGGGTTGTTTTTTTTTTAATAAAGAACTGGCTTTTCTGTAGCAAGTGAGCAATTTGTACTGTAGATGAGACAGTAAAACATTTCTATTGGGCTGAGCTGGTTGCTGCTGAAACTCAAAGTATAGGAATGCATTAAGAGCAGACAGGGTTGGGTGAAGTTGCCCGTCAGCTACACTCTGGCTTCTGATGGGAGATGTAAATTATATTGCACTGCAACTCTCTTAGTTACTTGATCTATGGAGTGAAATTGCAGCTGCCTACCTGGGTGGCTGTTCATCTTTCTTCTTGATTGAGAAAAAGGGTGCTCATGGCACCAAACAGCAAGTACCACGTAGAGGTAAAAGGCTCAGACAGGGGGAGAGCAAGAATACAGCTGACAGCTCTGGGACATGAGGAGTGATCAAAGCACCAGCCACTGGAAGTTTAAAAAAGAAGAAAAAGAAAAGTAATAAAATAGTAAAATAAAAATACCTTTGAATAAAAAAAAAAACCAAACCAGCCAAAACCCAAAGCTGAGATGTAACTTTCTCATAACTGACTGCAATTAATAAATATAAATATATATGTGAAGTACTTGGAAAAGAAAGTCACTGTGAAGTCATTATTGAATATCATTTATCACATACATTTGACTTCAGTTTCCAGTGCCTTTGCTTTCATCTGGGTTGTGAGAATGAGGATATGATCCTGCAGAGGATTTTCAGGTTTTACTTTTGCTTTCCCAGTGTGCTGTACAAATGGCTCTTTAAACATTTGTTCCCAAAGCAGATCTTGTAAATCAGCTGGTTTGATTGTTGTCCAGGTTCTGAACTGCCAGGATTGGCAGCAAAAGAAGGTATTACTAATTCTGTGTCAGCTGCATCTTGCTTTCTCTTACGTGGATTATTTCACATCTAATGATGAGTTTGAACTGGTGTTGCAACTTTTGTCTCAGTGGAGATCTTAATTTGAAACTTTTCCCTCCTTCTGTCTTCTGATCTTCATAGAATCTATGGAAACTTGATATCTTTAATATTTTGTTGAATTTCATTGCGATTAGTCAGTAGTTCAAATAATTTTAAGAAGACAAAGGTTTGGGTGCTATGTCTCTTCAGGAAACAAGCTTATAGGATGTTAAGAATGGAAAAGGGATGACTAAGAAGGGGAAAAAAACCCACAATAAAATAATTGGCATTGTAAAATGCAAACTTATAGAGCAGATATGGCTTGATGGTACTTGATGATGAACAGCCATAGCCATATATTTCTCCTGCACAGGAGCATAATGAAGGTCTTAGGTTGGAAAACAAACCACAATGACATTATTAAGGGTACTCCAGGGAACTCTCCTATACATAGGGCAAAATATGTAACTATATATTTACTTTTAATTTTAGCCATATATTTACATTTGAGTCAGTGCTGTGCCAAGGAAAATCATGGTAAATAATTGCTATGAAGAAAACCAAGTGAAGAATACTGTACTACTTTTGGCTCAGCTGAATCCTGTGCAGATCAGTGAGATAATACTCAGCTTGGATATGTTTTTCATCTGAAAGAAACACAATGAACTGATGCCAAGGCAGAGAAAGAATATCTTTAGAACTGATGACTCCAAAGGCTGAAGATGAAAGCTGTAAACTTTTTGACTCCAAGTCATGGATAATATTACATTGGCAGTCTTCAAATAAAAACATCTTGGCTTAATAAGTTCTTCTAGGAATTCATACATAAGACTTCCTGGCAGCTGAGGGTGGTGGGTAAATTACAAATGCTTCCATTTAATCTTTGAAATCATTAGCTCAAAAAAAAAAATATCTAAATTATAGTAGAGAATTTGATATCATTTTAGAGAGTTAATGGGACTTGAAAGTCCTTGAGAAATCACAGGTGAGATCTGGACTGTGCCAGACACGTTTGTCTAAGCTGCTCTTATAAAAACTTTAAGAAAGAAGCATATTATCAATAGGTGGGTGTTCCTGTGGTCCAAGAGCAGGACAGAGAGTTTCCCTTAATCTCTGCGCTGTAAATTTAGCTGATTCCTTCTTATATTTTCCCACCATACAGAGAAAATTTAATTGCCTGCCCCTTAATGCTGACAACATCATAGTATGTCTGGAGAATGGAATAAATAAAGAAAAAGTTCTGCAATACCATTATGCTGCAGGGAAGTATAGTCAAAAAGATAGTAGCTAGGGAAGGACACGAGAAAGGGGATAAAATTAGGGTGGTTAGTGCAGAGTTGGCAAAGATAAATCAGGTGCCTCATGCTAATAGATTGAACAAGAAGTAAAACCTGAAGAGCAGTAAACTTTTTTTAAAAACATCTGTCCTGTGAAACTCATCACTGCAAGATTAAGTGCTGAAAAATTTCTTTTTAAATAATGGGCACTTATTCTGAATACCTGGATAGCCTGTTTTGGCTTTGGGTTGGGTTTTTTTTTCAAAGAACAAAATCCTGTCCAGTTGCAACCAGAGGAGACCTTCTGAGAACGGGTTTTGCAAATCTACTGACTGAATTGAAAGGCAAAAGACTTACATGTTACCCAGTGAGGCAGAGAGTCAGAGCTAGGGTAGCTGTAAATGTTTACCTCCTGTGCCTCAT
>NW_009952574.1:1648695-1739235 GCF_000747805.2 Chaetura pelagica | reverse complement strand
CTCAGGGATGAGTGCAGGCAGCAAGGATTGTGGTCAAAGGTTAAAAGTTGATGATGAGAAAAAGAAGCCTGTGGTGGAGTGGGATCCCTTGCCCAAGGGTGAGAAGATGAACACCGGTGGGTAGGTCGTTGTCCTTTCCACTCCTGTGCATGGTCCTTCCTGTGCCTTTGTGCAAGGAGAGCGGGCAGCCAGCAGTAGCACAGGGTTGGTATTTTTCCCAGTGCTACTTCCGTGTTACAAGTCAGAAGGTGCCGGGTACTTGCATAGGAGCTTCTGCAGTTGTTCAGAAGTCATTAGGCTTCAATCTGTTTGAGCAAACGGGTGCTTCCACACCTTAAATTTAGCAAGCACGTGTGACTTTTTTTGAAATGTCTCATTACCCTTCTCTTCTCCTCTGCCATCATTTTCATTAGCCAGCATTGTTGGAGCTCAGCTCTCAAACCCTGAGGGCTGATTCCAGCACACGGAGCTGCCTCTGGCTTCCCACCTAACAGCAGGAGCCTGAGGGAGCCTGAGAAACAGTGAGGGGAGAATTCAACACCAAGACCAGAGGTGCATGATGACTTTCAGTAGTTTCCCTCGTTATTTGATAACTCTGCACGGAATCATTATTAATAAACTGGCCTGAAAATCCTGTTTGTCAGCAGAGATGTGCCAAACAGGTCAGCTGGTGCTGCTGGGGTGTGCAGGATTTCCTTGTGCGCTTCTGCAGCTGCTGGACACGTGGACCTTTAGTGTGCACAAGAAGCATTTGCACGTACGAAATAGTAAAAGTCAGTTGTCCACCTTTAGCATTTGTTCTCAGACTTTACTGTATTTTTCAAAAGATGAGCTTGTAGAGGATAATAATGACGTGTCTGGCCTTGCTGTGACCAGATGTCCCTGTGTGAATGCGTATTTCTACTGCTTTTTTTTAAGTCTGAGGAGTTCTGAAATGGCAGTTGTGTTAAAGTCTGCTTTGTTCTTCTACTGTGGTGGTGCATTTATTTAAGAACCACTGTTCATCATTTAAGGAGCAGGCAGGGATTACATAAAAAATAAAAGATTATGCAAAGGTTTAAGGTATGGCTTCAGACTTGGTTTCAAGGTGAATGAGCTTCATTCCTGCAAGCTGTTTAACCAGAAGCCCCAAATTAAGTAGTTCTCATGTGACAGGCCAGCCTGGAGAGGTTGCCACCACCCTGGTGTTTGTTTGTGCCATATTTAGAAAAGAACCTGGATTAATACTGTCTTGTAAATGGAGCTAGAACAACACACATAGTGCTGAGTTTGGGCAGTTTCCATTAATGAGACCTCTATAAGCTTGAAGAGCTTGTAGTGACTGGCAGTGGATTGAACAGAGGCACCAGAATGCTTTTCATAAAAACATCTAATTTGTCTTCCTGTATCAAGAACTTGCACCTTTCTGTTTCATGAGATCATTAGATCAGGAGGAACATTTAAGTCCAGCCCCTCACACAGGTAATTATGCATAAGATACATAGTAGTTTACTGTAGTCTGTTCAGTGTCATGTTGCTGTTTCCCATTACCTTCTGCATTGCTAGGCTAGACTGTGAGCAGCCAGCATGGCTGAATGTCAGGCAGTTGACTTTCCAGCTGCAGTTTAGCTGCTGTTTCATTGGGTTTTTTCTTGAACTTTCTGTGCTCTTCTGATCTCCACTGTGTGTCACTACAGTAGGTGTTCTGCTCAGGCCTAAGGCCGGTTTCTCAGATTTGTGTCACCATGTCATCTTCCAGAGCTCTCTTCCCTTATTTCCCCTACAAGTCTCGTAAGATCAAGAGGAAGATACCAGAAGGAATAATTGGTATTGCCTGGTTTCTGCATGCCCACTACTGCTGGAAAGGAGAGCTTTGGAAGCTCCAGGTTCCAAGTATTGCCACCACCCTTGCAATTGCTAGCATGAATGTTAGATATCCAAAGTCTATTGACACAGCCTTTGTGTAAGGTCATTCCTGGTGTTTGCTTCCTTCGTGTGTGTCCTTACACAACGGCTTTATCCTCTTTTGCCTTGGTGTTGACAGAAGGGAGAAAACCAAGGTTAATTCTTTTAGTCTCCTCTCCTGTGTTAGTCCCTGCAGTCAATCAATATATTAAATATTTAGCCATTGTGAAGCAAATAACTTTCTAATTATTATTTTTTTTAAGTATTGGGTACATCTCAGTTATCTGCACATTTCCTTTTTTACTTGGGAGAAAATGAGAGCTGACCTGACCAGGTAATACAGAGCTCTTGGTGCTGCATCTGCCTTAACTTTGGTGGAAGGTGGGGGAATTGGCCCATGAGATGTTAACAACTTGGAAGATCTCAGTTTTCCTTCCACACTTGCCTCTAACTTACATGTCAGTTGAGGAAAAGCAATGCAGATAAGTATTTAAACTTTTGTTTCCTCCTGGAGCAGGCAGCTTTGCTGTACAGCTTGGGAAAAACCAACGGGGTTTGTAGCATAGGACTTGAAATTTGCAAAGGCACTTCTCTGGTTGTCTTTGAAAAGAGGAAAGAGAAGGTGACCGTGTTTCAGAGGGTTGCTGTAGTGATGTTTTTGTTAATGGGGGTTTTGGATGGATTTTATAGGCCACATGGCTTAAATGTTCCAATCTGCAAGTCCCTGTTTGTCCTGTGAAAAAAACAACAACTTTGAAGGTTGTGAAATATGTTGTGCCTGAGAGCCAGGAGAAGATGTTCTTATCTACAGTTGCTTTATTTGAGCAGATTTGTAATAGAAAGCAGGTAACTTTTGGGTAGTGGTGGGTGACTAGTCCTTTGGAGTGGGGAGCTCAGAGAGCTACAACCATTTGCAGGAGCTGAAAATCCTGTGCTAATGCGAGTTGCAGCGGGTGCTCTGCTCCTTCCCTGCCCTGAAGGCAGGACCTGCTGTGCAGAGAAAGCTGCTGGCAGATAGGCAACAGGGGAGGCAATTTGGAGAAGGCTTAAATTAAACTCAATCAGGCACGGCAGCCTGAGCTGGGGGCCCGATCCTGTGCTCAGC
The DNA here is from genome assembly GCF_000747805.2 of Chaetura pelagica. Lineage (NCBI taxonomy): Eukaryota > Metazoa > Chordata > Aves > Apodiformes > Apodidae > Chaetura > Chaetura pelagica. Next base: position 1,736,246 of record NW_009952574.1, on the reverse strand, counting down.
CACATGCACTTCTGTGCTATTTCTGGCTGCAGGGTTTCAGCAAACAATGCTGGCATCAAAAATGTGAGCAAAACCCAGCCTTTCCATCCCTCCCGTGTTTTAATTTCGACAGTCTTTTCCCTTTCTTTTTTATATCTGCTGTTGCTTTTCTCTCTGAAGTTTTTTTTTCACCGTATTAAAAATCTCAAGACTTAAACTGTGTTTAGACATAATTATGTCTCTTCATATTTACTTATTATTTACTACTTGTTATCCGTACAATATTAGAGATGACAGATTTTCCTGGGCAGGCTTGTAAGTGATGTATTTTCATGAAGGAAAGGAAAAAAGAAGGGCGAGTATTTTGAAGAGAATACTTTATTTCAATACCAGTAGGCAGGTGCTGTGGTTAATATGCCAACCCCCGTTATTTGAATTTGTTTTTGAGTCCTTCTGTCCTGAGATAATGAAAGACTGGAAGGGAATTGAGGAGACCAAAGGAAGTCCCTTGACATTTCTTAAGTGCTGAAGTAATGGGCAGGCAATCTTGCTTTATACAATGCTGTCTTCCTGTGTGGAACAATTAGTGTTAATATGGTAATGATAATTGTTTCAGTAAATTATTCTTAATTAACTATTTATGTAATAAGACACTTAAGGATCTGTATTTAACAATTTTGAGGGTTTTTTTCCCCTGCTAATTGCGTTCTCTCTATATTTCTTTCCTGTGTTAGTGACTGTCTTCTGTTCAGTATTAACAGTGTGACATCCAGGCTTAAAATTTGGTATTGATGATCCTTAATTAACACAAAATGGTGCATAAATGATCTAGTAACAGGTGGGTTCCTTCCTTTAGCTATGCTGTAATTGCCAATTGCTAGTTTTTCAGAGCAGTATAATCAAGCTCTAATACAGATCCCAGCTTGTGGGGCCACCAATCCTACCGCTGTTGTCACCCTGCAGTTTCCAGCAGGTGACAATATGCCCGTCTGCCTGTCAGATGTTAAAGTTTATTCTGTGCCAGATGTGGAAGTGCCTCTTTGGGAGTCTTCTGTATCCAACTGGCACCACTGAGTCAAAAGCAGAGAGGGGAAAAGTGTTTGGAACAAAAGCTCCTGGGCAGTCAGTTTACACTGGTGCTCATAAGCAGGGAAGAGAGAAATGACGTGTAATCTGCATCATTTGATGGTGCTTAATATATTTTGAAGGGGTTTTGAAACAAGGTAAGGGAAGAGCCTGCTATGCCACGGGCTCTTTAATTAGCTCCTGTTGTTCTGCTTTGGACTTTTTTCATCTTGAAAATGTCACCTGCTGCCCTGATTTTTCCTTTTCCCTGTGTATGTGTGAAGCATATACCAATATTTTACGTGCGTAATTGGCCTAGGTTTCTGTATACTCCCTAATATAAAGTGCACATGCTTCTTTTTACTGTGGTTTATGTTTATTGCCCTCACTACATTGTTTTATGTGCACAGTGTGCTTATTGAACGTGTGGTATAGTCAGAGAGATGTTGTATTCCATTCTTAGCACCATTAGGGCTGTTTTCCTCACTGATTTTCATCAAGCTATAATTTAATTTAATTTACTTCATTATTTTGTAAAGTGGTTCATATCCTTTGAATTTCCCTTCTGTTGCTTTTAAAATCATCAGTGTCTCAAAACAGTGAGAACCTAAGTATTTTTAGCTTTATTTTTCTTTTTTTTTAAATGTGTTTTGAGCTTCCTAGGATTTCTGTGATACAGCCAATCAGTTAAAGCCCAATCCTGACAGCATTACAAGTTAATTAACACCTCAGTTCATCAGCAGCCACACTCAAATTAATACCAGAGTAGCATATCAGCATCTCATCTTCCATTTGCATTTAGTGAAGGTGATTTTGCAATATGTTAATTTGTATTGTGTGCAGAGAGTACTTAATTTTTGGTGCTCTTATTTTTTGACCTATTTAAACTCAGCGTCTCCAGTCTTGCAGGAGTTGGCTCGTTTCAGCTTGTGTAGAGTATACAGAAAATTCAGTCAATTGCTGGGATTTATTTTGATGAAATAACACTGACTAATATATTTCTCTGTTCATTCACTTGGAAGGTAGATACTTCATTGACTATTTTGTCTTCCTTGTAAGTATATACAGTTTATGGCTCTTAATGTAAATAAAAGTAACTTCATGACTACCACAGGAAAAATAACTTCAGCCTAATCAAGCCTTAATTGTCTGGATTAGTAAGATCTACAATAACTAAGATATTCTGCAGAAGTAATAAGCTATTCATATCTATCCATTGCATTGTTAGATTTTTTCACTACACAGGCTTTTTTCTTTCAAAGACTGAAAAAAGTGGTGGAAAGCAATATATACACTGATGGTATGTTTGGGTATGTATGAGAACAAATTACTGGAATTTCAAAGACTTGATATTTTGGGAAGAGTACAGAAAATTACTATTTATTGCTGTCCTCTCAGCTGCAGCCTATCAAGAAAAAGTAACTAATATCAATTACTCTTCCTTTAGAGATGATTACTTTGGGAACACTTGACCAGGAGTGGTCTGCACTGCTGCAGAAGATTGTATCCAAATGCTGTCAATGAGCAGGAAGCCAGGAGCTGTGCAGTGGTCCTTCCTCTGCAGACTCAGAGAAAGTTCTTTTGAGTTTCAAATCCAATTTTACACCACTGCAGTGATGCTGAGGGCTGAATGTGGTGGGTCTGCATCAGTACTGCTCTGCTAGCTAGCTATCCCTGATCTGAGCAAGCAGTTATTCCCAGGACTAGTGTCTGGTTTTGGAGTATCTTAAAAGCAGAAATCAGGACCATGTCTCTCAAGAACCCTGCTCATCTCTGTGGTTTGGTTTTTAGGAGTATTCCTCAGAGGCTTTAGCATGTGTACTGCACATATACTGTGCCTTCATGTCTTCCTTCAATTTTCTTGGGGTAGAATAGAAGTAGAGGAAATCTGAGTTTAGCCTGTTTACAGTAATCAGACTAGGTAGAATAATGCAGATTTTTATCAGAATTCATTGGACAGGGCACAGGTAAATGTTTCTTTCCTTTAATCAAGGTTGATTAAGTTACAATCAGAAAGCTACCCCTGCTCACCTATGCACATTGCAACCTTGTTATCATCTCAAATTCGTGCAGTCTTTCAAAAAAGGGTTTTATTAGCTCTTCCTAGTCCCCAAATAATTACTCTACACAAAGAGTTATTTGTAGAGAACATCTTGTCTATGGTGAAGGGATTCACAAGAAATCACAGGCCCTGATAAATTCTCTGGTGCTCTGTGACACAAGTTTCCATGGTTGTCCTTTGTCTTAAATCACAACTGGCTCTTGCTGCTGAACAGCAGCTCAGGGAATGGTACCTCAGGCCACAGAGGTGCCTTCTCCTTGGGGTGGTGGGGTTGGAATGTTATCCTCAGTGCTTAAGCCTTGTGTTTGGAAAGGAGCAAGAACTTTTTGAACAGACTCTAAAAGGGAGAGGAGACTCCTCCTAAGAGTTTATATTTGCCCTTAAGCAAGCTGTGAGGTGTGGTTACACAGCCTCCAGAAGTCATTTTGCAGCCTGCGGGTACCAGGCCGTGTTTCTCATCCTGTGTGTGCAGGGACTGAAGGTTACAATGCCAGCTCCAAGGTGTGTGCCCTGCCACCTCCTCACCCTGCTGCTGGGGTCCAGGCTACACCAGCTCCCAGGCCCCTTCTGTCCCATGGGGAGAGCCAAGTTTCCCAGGCTGGGGTTCAGAAGATCCTGTAGCTAGACCAAGACATCCTGCCCTGCTCACTACATCTTAGGTACCTGGCACGAGGCTGTGCAGCTACATTTGCTTCTAGTTAAGACAAGAGACCTGATTCCTCTTTTTTTTTTTTTCTTTTCTTTTTTTCTTCCTTTTTTTTTTTTTCTTTTTTTCTTCCTTTTTTTTTTTTTCTTTTTTTCTTCCTTTTTTTTTTTTTCTTTTTTTCTTCCTTTTTTTTTTTTTCTTTTTTTCTTCCTTTTTTTTTTTTTCTTTTTTTCTTCCTTTTTTTTTTTTTCTTTTTTTCTTCCTTTTTTTTTTTTTCTTTTTTTCTTCCTTTTTTTTTTTTTCTTTTTTTCTTCCTTTTTTTTTTTTTCTTTTTTTCTTCCTTTTTTTTTTTTTCTTTTTTTCTTCCTTTTTTTTTTTTTCTTTTTTTCTTCCTTTTTTTTTTTTTCTTTTTTTCTTCCTTTTTTTTTTTTCTTTTTTTTTTTAAATATACTGGCACCACAGGAAAAAGGGGGGTGATTTTTGATAATTGGTGCTGCTGGCCTTTTGTAGAATAGCTTCATAATTACAGGAGTAGGAGGTAAGAAACCCAGCAGGATCACTAATTCCTTAAAGTTTCCATATATTTCCTTACAGCTACCTCTAAAAAAACGTTCCTAGTTCTTGAGCATGTTGTGTTTCAGAAATCAGCAAATTTTGTGGGGAGTTCTATCACTAAAAAAGCCAAAACCAAACCTAGATTGCTTTGTGTACTTCAGAGTTGTTTATTTACTTGCTGGTGAAATGCTCACTAACATGCAGACTTCTCACACCTATTCCTGTTTTAAGGGAAAATGCCTTTACTATTGCAAACAGAGGAATTAATCATAACTGGCTTGTTCTACAAAACACACTCCCAGCGACAGGGAAGGTCTGACTTTTATTCCCCCCCCTTTCTCAAATAAGGAAACTTAAATTACTTAAGGGACTAGTTAGCTTCCACTGGTGCAATTAGATTAATTTTGATTTATTTCCAGAGATGAATATGTGTTTCTAGGTCAGTAACTCTATTTAGAACAAAAGGTCTTAAAGATTTTTCTGAAATAAATCCAAAAGTAGTGTTAGGTGTTAAATGCTCTCCATTTGAATGTCAGTTTAGTCTTCATTGGTTTTTTTTTTTGCTTTTTTCTCAAGAAGTGACATGAGTCCAGAAGTATTAAAGTTCAGAAGTAATAAATAAATTGGAAAAGAGGAGAAGGGGTAATAAAATGGTGATCTTCATTTACATTGCCAGAGGACTGATGCCAATCACCCTGAACCAGTAACATGAATTAATAATTCTGTGTATGCCATGTATTGTAGTTGACATGTAAACAGTTGTTGGAAAGCAAAACTATCCTCCCCAGTAAAACTGTTTCCATCCCAGGAGCAGGATGCTCTTCTCTCATGTTTCAGCTTCTCAGGGGTTTCTATAAGGTGACCTGTTACGTATAAACATGGTTTATCCCTGTCACCAGTAATGCTTGTGCAGTTGTAGTCTGAATACCAATCCTGAAATATAGTTTAGGCTCCTTTTGTATTCATGATAGATTTTATGAACCTTTTTGTTGCTGGTGATGTCAGCAGAATCTCTCTGTTGAATAATAGATTAGATACTTAATCAAGGTCTGGGCATTATTATAGAAGTAACTTCTTTCAGTTTTCTCCTGAAAAATGAAATTAAAAATGTTGATTTACACTGGAATTGAGTGAACACCTGATAAAGAAAATTCAATTATGCATCTTTTACCTCTGTCTAACAACATGCAAATATAAAACACGAGGTGTATGTCCAGCAGGCCTTTCTGCTTGAAGCCTAAGAGATTTTTCTACATCAGTAAGGAATACATTTCCACTGACTGCTGCACTTTTTTGTAATTATTCCTGCAGATTATAGGTTTTCATAATCTCTTTGTCCTGGTGTTTCTTTTCTCAACATCTCAAAGCACTGTTGAGATGTGGCTGCAAGGCCAGTTCAGGACCAGCAGACTTGCTGGTTTAGCAATTACATCTGGTTTTATTCCAAATTATGTTTTTGTCCAGCTGTCTTTTAAAACCATTTGTATGAGTTGTTAGGATACATTTCTGAAAGTGGAAACTGTTTACACTGTCTCAATATGAAAAACCTTTGTATTTCACTTCTTGCCAAGCCTTCATTACAAGGCACTGCTGAAGTTTACCAAGCTCTCCAAATTGTCATACAATCCTGGTCCTTTGTTTGTTATAATCAGAGAAATCAGAGCTGATGAAATGAATCTTGTTTTGTCTACTATTATTAACTCCTTCGCAGAGTGTCCCAGTGGGATTATCCAGAGGGATGTTTAGTCAGCTCAGTCCAGACTGAGACCAGTCCTGCAAGTGTTGCTGGACAAGACAGTTTTAATCAGTCAAACTGAAACCTCTCCCTTCCAGTCATGCACATGTGCATCTGCTCTCTCTGCTTTGCAAATGTCTGATATTTGAGGTGGTGAGAAGGTGAAATCAGATCATTTGAAATAAAGTCAAACCCACGTGTTTTCCTAATAAGTGTTGAATTATTAGGTAAACAGCTTAATGTTTGTGTGAGGAATGGGTTGAAGAGGCAATGCAGACCAACCAAAAGGCGGTGTCTGCATTTGTGTGAGTTCTACGTAGTGTTTAATTTTCTAGATGCCAAAATATGATCCCAAGAATCAAGTCTTCCTCACCTTACTGTATCTGCTTGAACTTGCATTGACTTATACTGTTAGTTTTTCTAAAATATGAAGGTAACAGTAGTCTTTTTAACGATAAAATCTATACAGTAGAAATACATTTTCTAGTTTATTTATATTTTGATCTGTTACTTCAGGCTTATTTCTGATGTTTTTAATAATGAATAGATTTTATTTCTGTGGTATCACATGGGGGGGTGGCTGAAGAAAGAATTTAAGTATTAAACTAATTTTGCTTAAATGGTAGTTCTGAGATTAGTCTGGTTAGCCACCATTGTGATTCTTTCAAACCAGCCCAACAGGCAGTTAAATAACATAATCAACCATCAGATTGTATTGAATGTCTGCAGACTCTTATCAGAAAGGTCTGGAGGAAAACTATTACAGATTAAAAAGAAACCATAGCATTTAAATTCTAGCATGAGAAGCAGGCAAAGGGAGCACAGATCACAGCTTGATTATCCCTGTAGAAGAATATTTAGAAAATTAATATTAGGACATTGGTAATTGAAAGCATTTAAAAGTGTTCATGCCCTCTTTTTCTTTGATTAAAAGGTCGTTGACAGAACCCATTTGTGTGCGCACGTGGTACCTTGAGCAAATACAGGAGGAATGGCTGGGGTGTGCTCTGGTCTTTGTGCAGCTCCTGGAGGACTGAACTCTCAAGGGTGGGACACAGCTTCCTAAGATAGTGGCCAGAAATCTGCAGTTGTATTAAAAAACTTTAAAAAGTCACTGTGTGGTTGAGGATTTAAGAGTCTCAACCTCTAATGATTTTTTCAGGTGCAGCCTTGGTTGTTTAAAGACAAGCTGAAGGTTTGTTAATTGACAGAGGTTAAAAACCACCAAAAGGTTTGAAGTCTTGTGTGTCTTCCTCTGTTGTTCAGGGACAACCTCTTAAGTGGTGAAAGGTAAAGTCATTCCTTCCCCTCTGTCCTAGAAGCAAAGTATCCTATATATTATAGATAGGTATAAGCTAGGCCTGGGACCTTGGAGAACAACCTGCATATGGCCTTTGTGCCCTTTGCATCTTGCTGTGGGTATTGCTCTGAGGAGTCTCTTTTCACTTCAACTTCCCAGGACATTGCTAGAATATCATAAAAAAAACCCACACAGTAAAGCAAAGAATTCGGCTCATCATTTTTTGCCTTAGGAATGATAGTGTTGTACATTTTTTCAGCTGCACCTCCTGGCAGTATATAAGAAGATGAAATACAGGCTGAGGCAGCAGTGACTTGGAGGGGGAAGTTAAAGGATTTTATTCCTGCCAAGCCTAAACTTTTTAGGATATTTAATAGGGATATGGTTACTACAAAGGGGAATTCATCATGTGAGTGCTGATAAAAGCAAGTACTGGTAAAAGTAAGGGGAAAACCAGCAGGATACCATGAAATGAAGAAAATGGTGATCCTGGAGACCTTTTCTTTGCCTGCAGCAGCTCTGAAAACCTCTGAGCTGCTATTTGTTCTTCTCCTTGTATGATCAACTAGCCACAGATGGCCTTGGTTGGGTAATGAACTTTTCCATCTCCCTGTTACTGCACGAATGTTACTGCAGCTCAGTCATTCCTAATCCCTCACTGGGAGGGGTTAGGTCTTGTTGAGCATGTGGGTGGTGTAAGTCATTGTATACCCCCCTTTGCTCCTTTTTTCCTGGTAGTCTTTTTATTTTGATGGAAAGGCTTTTGTGAGTTGAGGAACTGGGGAAGCCTGGTTTCTTGGGACTGGATGTTGATTTAGACTCTAAGGAAAAACAATATCACAGTGTGTCCTTTCCTGAGCAAATCCTTTAATAGAGTCTCTTCTGTTCAGCTGTCTGTTTACCCCTGACCAACACAGTGAAAAATTCATAATATAGATGAAGCTTGACTGAAATTGACCCAAAAGTTCAAGTGTGAAGTGAGGGAAGAAGGGCTGTGAGAAGGAGGGATGAGGGTTTCCATTGCTTTGTACATTCCCACATACACCCATGGAGTGTGAGGTTGTGTTACTCTTGTTTCCTTGGAGAACCACACTAAAAATAGTAGCAAATAGGAAATAAAACAATTCTGTTGCTGTATAGTATGTTGTGAGGGAAAATCATTATCCAGGTCTTTGGATTACCAGAGTGTTTGAAGCTCTGATAACCCAGTTGTTAGCAACTATAATTTAGATGTTGTTGTTTTTTTTTTCCACATAAATATGTTTTATTTGAAGTATGTTGAATTAGGAAACTCATGAATAAATATTTTGACATAATCACAATTATATGGCTAGAAATTGACCTACTTTGCATGACAGATGCTTAAGAATCCCCCAGCTAATAGCATACTAACCTGGCATAGCAATGCCCTATCTTCTAATACATTAAGCTGCATACAGACATTAAATTATTAGATTGTTGGGTTTTTTTCATGGAGATTAGACACAGTCAATTTTGTTTGTAAATGAATAAGTTATAGGCAAGTTACTGAGCAGGCATTGGAGTGCAGTCCAAAGGAGGAGGACTCGTGCATCATTTGATCAAGGTTTTCTGCATGCTCTTGTAAAAAAATACTGTTAGAAAATAGCCAGAAAAGCTTGATGGTACCAGCCACCAAATAACGAGAATATTACACCAAGTAGACAGGTGTATACTCTTCAAAAGATAAGCACAACTCCAAGGGGTATAATAATATTTTTTAAGTCTGGTAGTATTTTAATGACATAAATAGAATCTGTTTTACCCCCTGAGACTGTTCTTTATGCCTGTGTTCATTTCAACAGACTCATTTTATCTGTGTGTCCTGAAAGTTAAGTATGACAAGGATTTTGTCCAGGTTAAGTTAATAGAGAACTCTGACTTCACAATAAAATTGTCTTTTCCTTTTAAGTTTATATGGAAGATTTTTTAAGTCATCTCCCTTGATTATTTTAACACAGATGATTAAACAGTTCAGGTACACGCTGCACAGAGTGTAATTTTCAGCCTTCATAACTTTTTGTTGTTCAGTTCTAGCACAAGAAGCACTAGTGCTTTTATATTTATAAAGCACTATGTATCTTTAATGGGAGAAAGCTGACTTTATCTTGCCTTAGTTTCAGTGAAGAAAACTCTCGTTTAATTCATGCAATGAAAAATAATATAATATTCTATTTTATTAGCCTCTTTATTCACTTCCTAGTTGTTTTCTCTGTTTTTAAAGAACTTCTGTGGATAAAGTCAAATGTATTAACACTTTCTTTTCAAGGACTTCAGAGGAATATGATTTTTCTCTCTTGCAGTGAACTCTCGTTACCACAAAGGTAATAAAAACACAGGGATAATCTTGGCAAATTACATGTTCTCTTTCAAGCCCTAAGCAGGAGCAGAGACAACACAGCTTCTACCCTCTACCTTGATTTACACCAGCTGATTAAAACTTCCTTAGAACTAGGTTTAACTGTGCCTTGAGCACTCCTTCTTCCCAAAAGGGTATGATTTAGTTAGCTGTGCAGTGCCCAGGTACCAGAGGTATTTTATATGTGTGTATATATGTATACACACACACACAGAGCATTTGGGGCTGTAAGCAGAGAAACCTTCAGGTACTGCTCAGCTGGGGACTGAGCTGCTCCTTTCAGGTGCTGGAGGCATCATTTTTAAGTAAGGCATGTTTGGAGGATACTGAATTGTAGTTGGGCAATTTGGATTCTTTGGAAATTTCAGCGAAGGTGATTATTTAGATGCGTTAGTTTTTCAAGAGCTTCTCTCTGGCTGGCAGAGTGTTTGGAAGGAGGAATGTTAGCGACTTCTGTCTAGTTACACTTCACCTTCCTAATGTTTCTGAACAGCTTTGAAAAATACCAGGCTGGTCTGCAGGTTGCTCAGCCAATTTGTTCAAATTTTTAAAATGCTGGTGGTACTAGGCCCTCAGCTTTGGTCTTTTCTCTTGCTTCCCCTCATGTACCAACAGGCTCTTCAGATTCAAACATTCTAGGTTTGCTTGGTGAGCAGTTGGGTCCTTGTGCTCTCACAACTCAACCCTTTTACCTGATGTCTTGAAAAATTGCCCCAATTTTTCCCAGTTGAGTGATTCCTTTCTTCTCATTTACAGTGGAGTTATCTGGTGGGTGTTGTCACTCTGTTGTTGTATTTATTCATTTCTTAACAGTTTTCTGTTTCATTCTTAGTTTCCTGAGCACCAGCCCAAACACTTTGGCTCCCTAAAGCCTAATCAATATAGTTCCAGAAACAGAAGAGTTATCCTGATGAGATGATCCTCCGTGCACTGCACAGGCACAAGAGATGCACAAACCCCAATTTCTTAATTTCTTACCTCTAGAATTCATCATGGCACAGGGATGTTTCACTTCTTGTTAACGCTTTGCCCGAGGGTGGTTGCCTGCAGCAGTCTCTTCATTTCTGCCTCCTGCTGCCACTTTAACAATAGGAATGGCAGCAGGGAGGCAAAAATGAAAGGACCAGATTGAAAGAAACACTTTGCCACTGGTGTAATTCTGAAATTGATGGTGTTTTTTAGCCCAAAGTCTCAGGAAAAAAGCTGCTTTCCTCTTTGCCTCCTATTGTTTTTCCAACAGGGAGAGACGTTCTCTGATGTTGCAGAGGCAGTGGGAGACCAAAATGGAAATAATTTTCTTCCTGAAACATTAGGTAGCAAAATGTGAACAATTTCAGTGTGGAAATAGTGGGATTTTTTGTTTGTTTGTTTGTTTTGTTGACTGCCATGTGGTGAATACTGGTATTTCCCTTTGCTCGTGGCAGTTAAAGAGCAGCTGCTTTTCTTATTGAATGAATGTGCTCACAGGATAATTTCTACAAATCTATTTACTGTGGGTTTCTAACACGTCATTTTCATTCCTTCCTTTTTTCTCTGTGTGAGAACAGACTTTTTAGGGCAGGTACCTTCTGAGGCCACATGCTGCCTCTAAGGTGATGGCCTTGGAACCAGCTTTCTAAGCCAGAAAGTTATGTGTCTGCACATTCCAGAACTGCATTTTGTGCCAATATCACCAGAATGGTAATAAATCCAGACATAATTGTCAGTGCCACTAATGCTACAGGAAGGAAGGTGCAGGGTGGTCCTGTAGCTGCACTGGCACATTGGGTTTGCCTCACAGCATGGTGTGTGAAGCAGCTTTTCTGTTGGAGTCTCTGCTCAGAGGTATCAGGGCTTAAGTGCTATTGGGGTTAAGTGACGTGGCAGGTGAGGTGGAGGAGGCTTCAGAGGAGGCCAAGTGGGAGAACCTTTATGTGTCTTTTCAGATTGTTGTTCACCTTCATTTCCCCAGAAGAGCAAGTCCTGTGGCTTAGGTGAGACTTCTTTTGCAACAGTGAAGCAAATCTTTGACCTTCCCTGCTCCTTCCTTTCCTGCCATTGCCCCATTCTATCCCTTAGATGTTAGGAGGAAATTCTTAACTATGAAGGTGGTGAGACACTGGAACAGGTTGCCCATAGAAGTTTGTGGAACCCCCATCCCTGGAAGTGTTCAAGGGCAGGTTGAATGGGGCTTGGAGCAACCTGATTTAGTGAGAGGTGTCCCTGCCCATGCAGGGAGGTTGGATCTAAATGATCTTTAAGGTTCCTTCCAACCCAAACCATTCTAGGATTCTATGGAGTCAGTCGAGGAACAGAAGCACAACCACCAGACTCTGCCATATGCAGATGTTTACAGCCTGTCATAACCTACATTTTGTAACTATTTTAACAAGCACTGGCCTGAGTCTTCAACAAAACAGAGTTCTACGTTGACAAAGAGGGTGGCTCCAGGAGGAAGGTGGCTCTGACACACAGCTATGGTTTCGTCCACTGTTGTGCTCAGTCCCATTTCCATGTGGGCACACAGCACTGATGCAGTAGGAGACCGCAGTGTTGACAAGAGAGGGTAAAGTGTAAGTCAGTGAATGGCCTTGTCTTCCTGCTTTGGCTGTTACAGGATATTGCTCTTTTCTTTGGGGACTTTAGTGTCTGTAATTACTGTGAATCGAAAGATTTTTCTCTTCTTGAACATGCAAGAAATTTGGGGCTCTTAATCAGCAGAGAAGAACCTTCTCTTGACTTGCCCTTCTCATAGTCCTGGAGAATTAACATTTATCTTAGGGCAGCACAAGAGTTTGGCACTTGCACAAGTGAACTGGTTCTTCACCCTTTCTTTATTTGTAACAAAAACTAACCTCTTTAGGCTCATCAACATGATGTATTTGTAGGCTTTGAAGTGTAAATTGTGAATTGATGTGTCTCCAGGTTACTTTGGGGCACCATGTGGAAGTGCATCCATGTCTGTGTCCTGGATTAAAGTCTAATTACAATTGTTCCTGAAAATGACATACTTAAAGCCAGATATAAGTAGACACATGAAAGCAGCTTGTTTGTTTTCATATAAGTTCCGAGTGATTTTAATTCTTGTAGGATTAAGGAGAGTCAGGGGAATTCAGCAACTCAGCAAATCTTGTCGCATGTTCTCATACCAAAATAATTATTTAAATGCTTCTCTTAAAATTATCAGTTTTTCCCAGTGTTGGCTAGTTTTTCAGCTGCTTTAGGGTGCTTCTCAGTGATAAGGTGGGAAGAAAATTCCACTTTCCTTTCCTCTTCCCTGGCAAGTTCAAATATGGTTGGGAAACGACATATTCTGGGGTAATGTAGCAGTGCCATTTGGACTAGCCTCTCCTGCTGCTTTGGAAGTCCTTTATGGAGATGTTTGGCAGCAGATGGTTCCTACTGGCTGCCCCATTAGAGCTGGGATTAGTACAGGTGTAACAGATCCCTTGGTTTTCAAAGTCACTGGGCTTTTATGGTGCCCTGTCCAAAGGCAGCACACATATTAATGCCAATTAAGGCTCACTGTAAAATCAATTACATTTTCTTAATAATTTTGTCTCAGAAGCAACTAATTTCATACTGACATCCAGGCAAGTGGGTAGGGAACAAACTGATGACCCTGTTTTCTCAAGAGCTTTATTGACTTTTTGATGTCTGCTTGATTTAAGCATTTACCCCAGCTTTGAAACATTAGTTGAATAAAGTTTGCTAAACTGTCTTCTGTCTTTTGAAGAGGTGAATCCATGATACCTGTCCTCTCCCTTCCCCTCTAGTTGTCCAGGAAACATTATTTTTATTCTTCATCTCTACCAGCAGAAAGATGGACCACTAAGTTTTCCTTGTTTCACTTTTTTTCATTCCCTGTGGCTTGCTGAACAAGGCTAGTACTCCAAAACAAAGTTTTATTGCAGTGTCATATTTTGATTTAAATCAGTGTACAAGTCTGGATTTTAGCTGCTTCTGCATCCAGCCTGCAAAAGGCACCTTTGAAAATGGCTTTCAAAGATTTATGAAGACTTGTGTGGTACAGAGGCTGAAAGGAAGTTTAATTACATTCAGCTTTTGGTCATTTCTGTGTCTGAGGTTGTGCCCATACACTGTCATCTCAAAGACCATCTAAGAAAATAAAATTGATCAGTGAGCCTTCTGGCTAAAACTAAAATGAGTGATTTGTCATCTGCCCGTGGAGAGGATGTGCTCCATCACTGCCACCCCTGCCTGCTCACTCTAGACTCTGCATCTCAGAGATTTGTGCAAAATGTTAATCAAACATTATTTTATACTAATGCCTTCTCTGTGAAGAACTGAATTTTTCTCTTGACATGCTCACATGTACTTGTTTGTGCTATAAAGAAATAATTTAACCTGGTCCATGCAACCTTTTTGCTTTGGAGACAATAAAATGTCCATCTTGTTTTGTCATAGCTCCTGTAGACTGCAAAGTGTTAAGATAAAAACTTGGCAAGTGCAATTGCTGTCACCTTGTGCATGACATCTCTGCTCATAAAGTGCTGATCAAAGATGGCAAAGAATATGGAAACATCTTATTTACTTACACAGGAAACTTATTTCTGGGAGTGGGGATGTGTAGGTATCTTCGAGTACCGTAATTCACAGGCTAATAATGCCAGAAGCCATAAAGTCTCTCAGTTGGAGGTTCCTGGGAATAGCAGTGCTGAGCAGTTGGGAAGTACTGCTGTGATGATAGTCTGAGTGATGATTGAATTTTCCTGGAGTGCCCTTATCTATGTTTAAAATTGCAGGTAATGTTTTTAGATTTAACCATAATAGAAGCTCATTGAGCCTTCAGAGTGATTTCCGTGTCCCTTCTTTAAATAGTTCACCATTTTCTGTAGAAATATGACCAGGCTCTGCATTTGAGGCTGATGTTTGCATTGCTGTCAAAATGGGGCATTTTACTTTTTTTCTGAGCAGAAGGACCAAGAGGATGGAAGCACCAGCAGGACAGGAGGAACATTCTCTGTCTAGTTCATCAAGCTAAGGAGGTTGATGTGCTTCCTGATGGCACTCCTGGGGAAGGACAGCTCAGGGAGAGGAAGGGTTCTTGACAGGAGGAGATTTCTAAGATGGATCACTGAGTTTTTATGAACTTGGACCTTGGCAAAATCACTTTGTTAATAGAGTAGACTCCAACAGGGTTCACTTGATGACCCTACAGCAAACTAGCTGTAGCTGGGCAAGGTAAAAGCACTCCAGAGTATTTCTTGCAGGCTTTGTAGGAGTTTCCTTATCAGTTGATGACAGGAGAAGTTTGCATTCAAGTTGTGCTCCTATGCTGTATTCAGGGTTTTTATAGGATCCTATACAGGAAAGAGGTACTTACAAAATTTTAACATGCTTCTTAAGGTTGTAATTTACCCCCAAAATCTGCTTGCATGTCATTACATCAGGGTTTTTTTTTTTTCAGTTGCTAGAAAGTAGCCTTTGCTGATGAAAGAATGTGTGAAATGCAAAGTACATATTCATTGAAAAGAAAGCAGTGACTGATGTTGGGAGCAGATCTTTCTGCAAATGTGCTCTGGTTACTTGAGATGAATTCCAGATCTTGAAATTAAGCTCTTCAGTAACTCTCTTCTTAAAAAAAATTGCAAGAAACTCACTTGAGAAATGTTAGAGGAGGAGAATGCTTGTGCTAACACCAGAAGTTAAATTACATGCACATACACTGCTATACATGTGTTTGCTTTTCTAAAATGTTAGGTTAAAGAAGGAAAAAAAAGGTTTTACTTTTCTGTGTCAGATCTTGAGATGCAGCACAGGGAGTCTGAGCAGACAAAGCCAGTGACAAATACACAACCAGACATCTAAGCTTTCTACCTCAAAGCAGCAGTAGCTGGGAATTTGAGGAGTGTACTGCTTTTAAAATCCCAAATAAGCTTGCTGCACTGAACTTCATAGAATAGAATCATTAAGGTTGGAAGGGACCTTAAAGATCATCAAGTTCCAACCCCCCTGCCCTGAGCAGGGAACCCCACCATTGGATCAGGTTGCATAAAACCTCATCCAACCTGGCCTTAAAATCCTCCAGGGATGGGGCATCAACAGCCTCCCTGGGCAACCCGTTCCAGTTCCTCATCACCCTTGTAGTGAAGAATTTCTTCCTAATATCTAATCTAATAGAATCATAGAATCATTAAGGTTATGCATCCTTATACTTGTGAAGAAGGAACTGCACTCCTGAGGTGCTGCAGTCTTGGCATCAAGATCCATCCTTTGCGTGACAGGTAGTTTTGAGCTCTCTGCATCAGACTTGTGGTTCTGTGAAGCCATTGAGAAAAATGTGCCATCAAGGAGAATAATGTTTCAGCTTTCCTTGATTCCATCATGAATTGCTGTTTAGTTGCTGCTGTACTGGAAGGTGCATATAATTATGTATGAAAGTACATATTCATTGAAAAGAAAGCAGTGACTGATGTTGGGAGCAGATCTTTCTGCAAATGTGCTCTGGTTACTTGAGATGAATTCCAGATCTTGAAATTAAGCTCTTCAGTAACTCTCTTCTTAAAAAGAATTGCAAGAAACTCACTTGAGAAATGTTAGAGGAGGAGAATGCTTGTGCTAACACCAGAAGTTAAATTACATGCACATACACTGCTATACATGTGTTTGCTTTTCTAAAATGTTAGGTTAAAGAAGGAAAAAAAAGGTTTTACTTTTCTGTGTCAGATCTTGAGATGCAGCACAGGGAGTCTGAGCAGACAAAGCCAGTGACAAATACACAACCAGACATCTAAGCTTTCTACCTCAAAGCAGCAGTAGCTGGGAATTTGAGGAGTGTACTGCTTTTAAAATCCCAAATAAGCTTGCTGCACTGAACTTCATAGAATAGAATCATTAAGGTTGGAAGGGACCTTAAAGATCATCAAGTTCCAACCCCCCTGCCCTGAGCAGGGAACCCCACCATTGGATCAGGTTGCATAAAACCTCATCCAACCTGGCCTTAAAATCCTCCAGGGATGGGGCATCAACAGCCTCCCTGGGCAACCCGTTCCAGTTCCTCATCACCCTTGTACTGAAGAATTTCTTCCTAATATCTAATCTAATAGAATCATAGAATCATTAAGGTTATGCATCCTTATACTTGTGAAGAAGGAACTGCACTCCTGAGGTGCTGCAGTCTTGGCATCAAGATCCATCCTTTGCGTGACAGGTAGTTTTGAGCTCTCTGCATCAGACTTGTGGTTCTGTGAAGCCATTGAGAAAAATGTGCCATCAAGGAGAATAATGTTTCAGCTTTCCTTGATTCCATCATGAATTGCTGTTTAGTTGCTGCTGTACTGGAAGGTGCATATAATTATGTATGAGGATTTTTTCTTTAACACCTGCTTATGTACTTTTTTTTTTTTCCTAGGGAAATCTGTAGTTGATTAAAATTACCATTACTTTTCTTCAGATAATTGATACCAAATGAAGCTGTGCACCGTGTGTGTGCGTATGTGCAAATACATAAATTTATGGAGGCATATCTATGTGGACATAGTAGCTTATATATGCACAGCTAACAGGAAATATCTTTCACTTAGCAATTAATTCAGTAGTCTTCAGGGTGGGTGGCATCTTAGAGGTCATTCTGCACTGCAGCGTTTTGTATTTTCCACTGTGTTGGTGCTATAAAAATGCTAATTGTCCCCATGAAGATGTAGGCTGTTTCTAAGTGTGTATGTGATTGTTTTTCAGCCCTGCGAGATATAAGGAGGTGTTATTTCAGGTTTATAATTTGAGTGCATGATGGATACAACTCTGACAGTTTATTAGTTAGAAAAGAAAAAAGCAAACAACAAAGACAGTGGCGGGTCGTTCTTCAGCGAATTGATTGCCAGGAGCATGTTATTGACTTTGGTGATAATATCATTATATATTTTACAGTCGTAAAATCAAGAAATTCAGATTATGCCCTGAGGGCTTCACACATTTAAATAAAGGATACAGCCATTTCCAGGGCTATTGGTTTAGATTAGTGGGTGCTGTGAGGGGTGTGTATTGTGTTAGAAGAGCACACAGGGAAAGCAACAGTGTGCTTATTGCTGTGATGCTTTGGTTTATTTTCTTTCTCTATTTATGAAATATGCTTACTTACAGATCCCCTGGGAGAATGAACAGTGTCTGCTCTAGTTGTTAGCATATCGATACAGCGCTAGCTTGATGCTCTGAGAGCCAAAATTAAGTGTAATCCTTGACTTGTCCCATGAGTCGGGATGAGTCTTCCTGAAATGCTCACTGTGATACATGGTGCCTGGAGAGAAAACTTCGTGAGCTTCAGTCTGCAAAACTAACAGCATTATATCAGATAACCTAATGCAAATCCAGCTCTCCCTCTTGATGTCAAAGTGAAGGCTGAATGGCAGCTGATGGGCTGCTCTCATGCTAACACCTTGGGAGCAGCTCCAGAGCCTGCTGATGGTGGGTACAGCTTAGGAAGCAGCACAGCTTGGGCTGCTCTGAACTGCATCTTCCAAAATAGCTGTGCTCCTCCTGGACTGTTTGCCAGTCTTGTCTCAGGACTGAATGCTCTTGAGGTACTTGGGTTGAGTATGTGGGGGTTTGGGTTCAGGTCTCTCTCAAGTTTGCTTTGTAGAATCTGGGTTTAATTAAATTGCCTCAAATAGGAATGATTGACTGGGTTAAAAACCTCATTTATTAATTTACAGCATATTTAGTGAGATGGATAAAAAAACTTTAACACTGATCATGCGGATGAGCCTCTCTCTCCTGTGCAAGCTCCCAAACACATCACTCAGCTCTGGGGATTTATTGTTCTCTTAAAAGACTTTGGAAGTCAACGTGCTATGTCACAATTCGGCAGCAAAGGTCATGTTTTCCCACTCAGGCAGGGCTGTGGCTCCAGCTGGAACACATATGGCTTAAAGGTGAACAGTGACATCTATAGAGGTAGAGCCTCCGAGGATTATAACTATATGCTGCAAACAAAACATTTGTTTGCTTATGTCAACAGCAGCATTTTTTCTAATTAAAACTGATCACCTTTCTAAGCTGATTTTGTATGACATTATTAGTGGGACTTCTTGGCTTTCGCATTTTTTCTTGGTTTTGGGGCATGAGAATGAAGTCACAGTTTTGTTATTAATATGATCCCATTTTGGACTGCAAAAGGCTTGTGTTGAGTTGTGAACAAGTGCTTGGGATATTTGTTTGCTTATTAGAAGACACTTATAAGAGCATTTTGGAGCAAACCACTGGAAAACACTCATTGGTCTTGAAGTTAAAAAAAACCAAAAAACTTAGGATCATTTTAGAATGACTTAGTGGTGCTTGTCCTCTGATGAGGAGCACTAGACAGATCCCTACCTGCGCAGGGTGTAGTGGACAGTGGGTGTGAGCATCAGTTGCTCTCCTGGCATGGCTTTGGTAGCTGTGGTCTTCTCTGCAGTGAAGAAATCCTAAAATGAGATCTCAGGAAAAATGTCTTGTTGAAATAAGTGTTTATTATTAAACATAGGCTTCTACTTGTGCTGGAATTTATGGTACATTAATGATTTGAGACTTGAAGCTTCAGTTTTCCATAAAATCTTCATAGTTGGTTATTGAATGTTCCCCTTCCTGCCCTTGAGATATTATTTGTAGTTTGAGGAAGATGAGCTGTGAGTGAAAGCCCCAAGATGTGGGGCTTCTCATTATTCAAGTAAAACAGATCCAGCAGTAAGCTCAGCCCCGCATCCAGGATAATCCCTCTTCCCACAGGCTGGGACTGAGCACGTGTGGAGGCAGGGGTGGCTGGAGAGCCGAGCATGGGTCTCCATGGACAAAGGCAAGAGCTGGGAGATAAAAGATTGACTCCATGTGTTACACAGGAGGAAAGGGGCAGCACTTTCCTGGGCAGGTTTCTGGCACAGGCACAGCTCTCAGTGGTTGAATATTAGTCCTCACCCTCCTCTAAAGCTTAAGAAGAATTACGGACTCGTAATTCAGGCATCTCTTACTTGTGCTGTTTCAAACACAGAAAGAACCTTGTTCAAGAACTGTCATAAAAAAAACCAAAACTTTTTAAATTTAATGTTGAGTTTATGAGGACCAGCTGAGGGAACTGGGGGTGTTTAGCCTGGAGGAAAGGAGGCTGAGGGGGAGACCTTCCTGCTCTCTGCAACTTGCTGAAAGGAGGTTATAGTGAGGTGGGGGATTGGCCTCTTCTTCCAAATAACAAGCGATAGAACAAGAGGAAATGGCCTCGAGTTGTGCCTGGGGAGGTTTAGCTTGGATATTAGGAACAATTTCATCACTAAAAGGGTTGTGAGGCCCTGGCACAAACTGCCCAGAGCAGTGGTGGAGTCACCATCCCTGGAGAGATTTAAAAGCTGTGTAGATGTGGTGCTGAGGGATGTGGTTTAGTGGTGGCCTTGGCAGTGCTGGGTTAACGGTTGGTCTTGATGATCTGAAAGGTCTTTTCCAACCAAAATGATTCTGTGAGTCTGAAATGCTGATGAGAGTCTGGACTGTCTGCCTTCTAAGTGTCCAGTCTGCAAATGAAGTATCCCACTGCATAAATCACCCCTTGTGAGCACAATAAAACTGACCACACTGACCGTATCTGTCACACAGAACTTTTCCAAGCAGGTAGAAACTTTTTTCAGCACAGGTTACAGCACCAAAATTTGGAAATAAAGTATGAGTATAGATGGAGGGAGATCTGGAGATATACAGAGAAATGGTGACTGTTGCAGAAGGCTGATGTATAGCTGAGATGCAGCACAGGGAGTCTGAGCAGACAAAGCCAGTGACAAATACACAACCAGACATCTAAGCTTTCTACCTCAAAGCAGCAGTAGCTGGGAATTTGAGGAGTGTACTGCTTTTAAAATCCCAAATAAGCTTGCTGCACTGAACTTCATAGAATAGAATCATTAAGGTTGGAAGGGACCTTAAAGATCATCAAGTTCCAACCCCCCTGCCCTGAGCAGGGAACCCCACCATTGGATCAGGTTGCATAAAACCTCATCCAACCTGGCCTTAAAATCCTCCAGGGATGGGGCATCAACAGCCTCCCTGGGCAACCCGTTCCAGTTCCTCATCACCCTTGTAGTGAAGAATTTCTTCCTAATATCTAATCTAATAGAATCATAGAATCATTAAGGTTATGCATCCTTATACTTGTGAAGAAGGAACTGCACTCCTGAGGTGCTGCAGTCTTGGCATCAAGATCCATCCTTTGCGTGACAGGTAGTTTTGAGCTCTCTGCATCAGACTTGTGGTTCTGTGAAGCCATTGAGAAAAATGTGCCATCAAGGAGAATAATGTTTCAGCTTTCCTTGATTCCATCATGAATTGCTGTTTAGTTGCTGCTGTACTGGAAGGTGCATATAATTATGTATGAGGATTTTTTCTTTAACACCTGCTTATGTACTTTTTTTTTTTCCTAGGGAAATCTGTAGTTGATTAAAATTACCATTACTTTTCTTCAGATAATTGATACCAAATGAAGCTGTGCACCGTGTGTGTGCGTATGTGCAAATACATAAATTTATGGAGGCATATCTATGTGGACATAGTAGCTTATATATGCACAGCTAACAGGAAATATCTTTCACTTAGCAATTAATTCAGTAGTCTTCAGGGTGGGTGGCATCTTAGAGGTCATTCTGCACTGCAGCGTTTTGTATTTTCCACTGTGTTGGTGCTATAAAAATGCTAATTGTCCCCATGAAGATGTAGGCTGTTTCTAAGTGTGTATGTGATTGTTTTTCAGCCCTGCGAGATATAAGGAGGTGTTATTTCAGGTTTATAATTTGAGTGCATGATGGATACAACTCTGACAGTTTATTAGTTAGAAAAGAAAAAAGCAAACAACAAAGACAGTGGCGGGTCGTTCTTCAGCGAATTGATTGCCAGGAGCATGTTATTGACTTTGGTGATAATATCATTATATATTTTACAGTCGTAAAATCAAGAAATTCAGATGATGCCCTGAGGGCTTCACACATTTAAATAAAGGATACAGCCATTTCCAGGGCTATTGGTTTAGATTAGTGGGTGCTGTGAGGGGTGTGTATTGTGTTAGAAGAGCACACAGGGAAAGCAACAGTGTGCTTATTGCTGTGATGCTTTGGTTTATTTTCTTTCTCTATTTATGAAATATGCTTACTTACAGATCCCCTGGGAGAATGAACAGTGTCTGCTCTAGTTGTTAGCATATCGATACAGCGCTAGCTTGATGCTCTGAGAGCCAAAATTAAGTGTAATCCTTGACTTGTCCCATGAGTCGGGATGAGTCTTCCTGAAATGCTCACTGTGATACATGGTGCCTGGAGAGAAAACTTCGTGAGCTTCAGTCTGCAAAACTAACAGCATTATATCAGATAACCTAATGCAAATCCAGCTCTCCCTCTTGATGTCAAAGTGAAGGCTGAATGGCAGCTGATGGGCTGCTCTCATGCTAACACCTTGGGAGCAGCTCCAGAGCCTGCTGATGGTGGGTACAGCTTAGGAAGCAGCACAGCTTGGGCTGCTCTGAACTGCATCTTCCAAAATAGCTGTGCTCCTCCTGGACTGTTTGCCAGTCTTGTCTCAGGACTGAATGCTCTTGAGGTACTTGGGTTGAGTATGTGGGGGTTTGGGTTCAGGTCTCTCTCAAGTTTGCTTTGTAGAATCTGGGTTTAATTAAATTGCCTCAAATAGGAATGATTGACTGGGTTAAAAACCTCATTTATTAATTTACAGCATATTTAGTGAGATGGATAAAAAAACTTTAACACTGATCATGCGGATGAGCCTCTCTCTCCTGTGCAAGCTCCCAAACACATCACTCAGCTCTGGGGATTTATTGTTCTCTTAAAAGACTTTGGAAGTCAACGTGCTATGTCACAATTCGGCAGCAAAGGTCATGTTTTCCCACTCAGGCAGGGCTGTGGCTCCAGCTGGAACACATATGGCTTAAAGGTGAACAGTGACATCTATAGAGGTAGAGCCTCCGAGGATTATAACTATATGCTGCAAACAAAACATTTGTTTGCTTATGTCAACAGCAGCATTTTTTCTAATTAAAACTGATCACCTTTCTAAGCTGATTTTGTATGACATTATTAGTGGGACTTCTTGGCTTTCGCATTTTTTCTTGGTTTTGGGGCATGAGAATGAAGTCACAGTTTTGTTATTAATATGATCCCATTTTGGACTGCAAAAGGCTTGTGTTGAGTTGTGAACAAGTGCTTGGGATATTTGTTTGCTTATTAGAAGACACTTATAAGAGCATTTTGGAGCAAACCACTGGAAAACACTCATTGGTCTTGAAGTTAAAAAAAACCAAAAAACTTAGGATCATTTTAGAATGACTTAGTGGTGCTTGTCCTCTGATGAGGAGCACTAGACAGATCCCTACCTGCGCAGGGTGTAGTGGACAGTGGGTGTGAGCATCAGTTGCTCTCCTGGCATGGCTTTGGTAGCTGTGGTCTTCTCTGCAGTGAAGAAATCCTAAAATGAGATCTCAGGAAAAATGTCTTGTTGAAATAAGTGTTTATTATTAAACATATGCTTCTACTTGTGCTGGAATTTATGGTACATTAATGATTTGAGACTTGAAGCTTCAGTTTTCCATAAAATCTTCATAGTTGGTTATTGAATGTTCCCCTTCCTGCCCTTGAGATATTATTTGTAGTTTGAGGAAGATGAGCTGTGAGTGAAAGCCCCAAGATGTGGGGCTTCTCATTATTCAAGTAAAACAGATCCAGCAGTAAGCTCAGCCCCGCATCCAGGATAATCCCTCTTCCCACAGGCTGGGACTGAGCACGTGTGGAGGCAGGGGTGGCTGGAGAGCCGAGCATGGGTCTCCATGGACAAAGGCAAGAGCTGGGAGATAAAAGATTGACTCCATGTGTTACACAGGAGGAAAGGGGCAGCACTTTCCTGGGCAGGTTTCTGGCACAGGCACAGCTCTCAGTGGTTGAATATTAGTCCTCACCCTCCTCTAAAGCTTAAGAAGAATTACGGACTCGTAATTCAGGCATCTCTTACTTGTGCTGTTTCAAACACAGAAAGAACCTTGTTCAAGAACTGTCATAAAAAAAACCAAAACTTTTTAAATTTAATGTTGAGTTTATGAGGACCAGCTGAGGGAACTGGGGGTGTTTAGCCTGGAGGAAAGGAGGCTGAGGGGGAGACCTTCCTGCTCTCTGCAACTTGCTGAAAGGAGGTTATAGTGAGGTGGGGGATTGGCCTCTTCTTCCAAATAACAAGCGATAGAACAAGAGGAAATGGCCTCGAGTTGTGCCTGGGGAGGTTTAGCTTGGATATTAGGAACAATTTCATCACTAAAAGGGTTGTGAGGCCCTGGCACAAACTGCCCAGAGCAGTGGTGGAGTCACCATCCCTGGAGAGATTTAAAAGCTGTGTAGATGTGGTGCTGAGGGATGTGGTTTAGTGGTGGCCTTGGCAGTGCTGGGTTAACGGTTGGTCTTGATGATCTGAAAGGTCTTTTCCAACCAAAATGATTCTGTGAGTCTGAAATGCTGATGAGAGTCTGGACTGTCTGCCTTCTAAGTGTCCAGTCTGCAAATGAAGTATCCCACTGCATAAATCACCCCTTGTGAGCACAATAAAACTGACCACACTGACCGTATCTGTCACACAGAACTTTTCCAAGCAGGTAGAAACTTTTTTCAGCACAGGTTACAGCACCAAAATTTGGAAATAAAGTATGAGTATAGATGGAGGGAGATCTGGAGATATACAGAGAAATGGTGACTGTTGCAGAAGGCTGATGTATAGCATAGGGCAGTGTGTGTGTTCTCTTTGCTTTTGCAGGGGACATATTCTCTGGGGCTTTACGGATGAATTTGTAGTCTCTAGTAATTTTCAGTTTCCACCACAGTTTACAATATCCACATCATTTTCAGGTTGATGATTTTTCCCAGTCATTTATCCCAAAAGCACTTTATTGTACTTAATCTGGGTCATAATTGACATGGGACTTGTGCATAAGCAAACAAAGCCATAAGTTGTGTTTGAATGGGCTATTAATGTCAAGGATTTAGTTACGTTCAGCAGAATAGCTTATAGCTTGGAATAAGTATAAATGCTCAAACAACTAAAAGAATGTGAGGTCTCTGTATCATGACTCAGAGCCAGGAAACACCCTTGAACACATACCTGCTTTCAGTATCACTATTAGCTAACAGCTGCCTTCTTCTGTAATTAAGATGTAAGGTTGAATATTGTTGGCAAGGAAGCTTCTGGAACTGCATTTTGTTTACTGCAAATCAACTGGGTCTCTTTGCAAGTATCAAAGACATATGGAAAAGTCCACTGGTTTTGTTGTACTTTGTCATGTCTCCAGATGTTCTTCCTCCTGCCCCACTCTGGAGCTGAAAATGGAAAATGTTTTTTCATTGGTTTTGGCTGATGGTGCCAACATCTGCCTTGGCATTTCCCTGGGTAATGAATGGTATTAGCACTACTTTGGGTTTCTGCTTTATCATTTGTGTCTCATAGGATTAAAAAAAAAAAATAGGTGAGAGCAGATCTTCTGTATAGCTGTTCAGAAGCAGATTTTATTGATTTTGGGGGTGCTTAAATTTAACCTTTCAAATAGAAATGAGCTTTGGAGAAAATTTGGGCCAAAATTCTCAAATGGCAATGTCTAATACTAGATTCTTACTACAGTTCCTTTATAGCAGGCTCCAGTTCTTTGTTCATTTCCTGCAATAGTTAGAAGGATGGAGTAAAATCTGTGACTGGATCTCCTAGATGGTAGTAATACATTTTAGCAACGTCAGTTCATGTTTAGGTGAATTCTGTGGTGGAATCTGCTGGCTCCATGAAACTGTAAATTCTTTAATAGCTCACATTTTTGCCTTCTTTGTTCCTGGGATGTTGTTTGTTTGGTTGCAGTTATTTACAGTTCACTGCTGGGGTTTGTTGTTTGGTTTTTTTTGAGATCCTAGCAAGAAATTCCAGAGACAGCTGCAAAATATATCTTTAATCAATTTTTGGAAGACTGGTTCCCTAACTAACATAATTCTTTCAGCTAAGGCACAGTATAAACTCTTCTGCAGCCACTCAGGGAAAAAGTCTTCCTGACAAAACCCTTCTTTTCATGGATTGCTGTTGTGTTATCAGTGTGTGGTTCAGGCAAGTGTGAGTGTTGTAATTTATGTACATTGGTCCTATCAGCACTGTGCTATCTTGCCCCCTGATTGCTTTTTTATTAAGAAGTGTCTTGTGCCATTTTTTAAACTTCTCAGGATGAGCCTATGAGAGCTGATGTTGCTGGTCATGTTTTTTCTATGTATGTCTGTAGGCAGAAAGAACAGAACAAGGGGACAGTATGTGGGGTTTTAGACCAGCAATATTCTATAGGCAAATAACATCATTTGGGCTTGCATCATTCAAATGGTAATAGTGTAAATGTTGCTGATAACAGTCAGAGAAGCCGGTTTGTGTGAGGAAATAGTGGCGTGTTTCTGTTAGACTTTTGTCTGCAAAATGAAGAATTCTCAAGTGTATTGGGATTAAAACAACCCGCACAGATCAGACGTTTTCAGATCCACGAGGTCTGATTCAGACTTACCTCTCATTTTTGCAAACCTAATTTGTGTGCAAATTTTGTGCAGAACATTTGGTGTGGCAGCAATTCCACTGTGAATTCACTTGAGGTAGCAAGGCCAAGAGGTTTTATTGAACTAGTGCTTTTCTTCTAATTGCATTTAAATGTTTGCCTGTTTCAGTGTTGGTGGTAGGAGTTGGGTCTAATTTGCCACTGAATTGCAAGTCTTCATTCATTGCTTTTCCTTTGCACTCATGCAGATTTCCTGGTTTCCCTTCTGTCTTTCACAGGTCAGGATCGCAGTGAAGCCACTTTAATAAAGAGGTTTAAAGGTGACGGTGTCCGATACAAAGCAAAACTGATTGGGATAGATGAGGTTTCTGCAGCACGAGGAGACAAGTTATGCCAAGACTCCATGATGAAGCTCAAGGTGCAGTGGAACTTTTAATGTTTAATATTATGGAGTCGAGGGAAGTGAGTTTCAGCTTGAACTTTTACTCATTCTCCTTTCATGACACTGAGGCACACTCTGGTTAATTATGTATTGAAATCAGTCAATTTTACATGAACTCCAGTCTGGTATTGCTTATTCCAGTTTCATTTTAATACATTATCTCTGAGTTCAGTAGTTATTCATGATTGGCACCGCAGCAATTTGTCCGCAAATTATAAACAACACATCTGCAAATTGAATAATTTTATTATGCAAAAGGGGAGGTAAACCACTATGAAGAAAGATGGTATATCAGAATGTTTTATATGAGAGTCCTAATCAGCTGCAGCCCTGCCTTTGACTGTTGTCTCCTGTTGGGAAAGGTGGGAAGGGATGAGTGACATTGTGGGGAGTAGGTAGACTAGTATAGGGGGGAACTGGTGTCCTCACTGGGAGGACAAGGTCTTGCACCTACAATGGGAGGATTGATGGGTTAGAGAATCAGGAGGCAGTGTGCTGAGAGGACAGAGCATGCAAAGGTAAAGAGGAGTCCCTGTAGTTCTGGGAAAGAAAAGGAGCAGTGACAAACTCAGAGAACAGAGTCTGAAAGCACTAGTGGTGTAGGAGAGTGAACTTCCTGGAGCATGTGAGGCGTCTCTCTCTGCCTCAGTCTTTTCTTACAACCCTCAAGGAGCATGAGAGCTTTTTTTAGGAACCATCCTTTATGTGGCCCTGGGGAGTGAGGAAGAGCTGGGGTGCTTGAGAAGGAGGGAGAAGATGCATTTTTATTGAGTTCATTGTGGTCCACTGACTTTCCACTTGCTCTGCAGAGTTACAGCCTTGGTCCAGGAGTAAACCTGGTGCAGTTTTTTCTTTTTTTTTTTTTTCCTTCCAGTCTTCTCCCCAGCCCTCTACCAAGAGAGCTGATGGATTTCCCATTACTATTTTGTTATTTAATTTTCATGTCTGTGCAATGGGAACAACAACCTTGTGAAGGTCTTAAAACATAAGGTGGTACTTTTTTCATTTATTTACTGGTGCAGTTGATTACATTTTACCTTATCACAGTGTTACTGGTCAGGGCAGGCTCCTGAGAAGGTCGAAATAGAAGTTACTATTTTACTTACTCTGTGGGAGATGCGTATCAGCAAGTTCACTTATGAAGTAAAAGCCTGAGATCAGGAAAATGCTAACCCCTCTATAGGAGTTTTTACAGCAGAGGTGTAGTTTGATTTTGAGGAGACTGTTCTTCTATAAAAACCTTTGTTTGCTTATTCCAGATAAGTGTGCTTATGAAGTAAGCTAAAGTTGTTGGCATTTTTTTCCTTCACTGCTTCTTGTTTTTTTTTCTTGGAAAAAAAGTAATTAAAGAAAAAAAAAAATTTAAAAAAGAGCAGCTTATAGCTGGAAAAAGTGTGCTAGAAATGACCTTCAGCTTCCATGAAAACAAATTTCATGGAGGATTAGTCAGTGCAGGAGTTGGAAGTGGGAACACATATGAAATGCTCTCTGGGTAGCATAAAGAGATGTGGTACCTTGAAAAAGGGAGGAAACCAAAAGTAAGAGGGGGACAATTCCTGGAAATCCCATAAGTTTTCCTTGAAAAGTGGTGAGTTGTATACAAGCAAATCTTTGTTCTCTGCTGTGGCCCCTGGAAGAGCAATGAGACCATCTGACCTGTTATTTGTTTCAACAGGGAATTGTTGCTGCAGCTCGTTCGAAAGGAGAACATAAACAGAAGATCTTCTTAACAGTCTCCTTTGGGGGAATCAAAATCTTTGATGAAAAGACAGGGGTGAGTAAAATAATCACGTGATGGAACAAAATTGAATCTTTTAATGGATGTTTATTTGAAAGCATTTCCTAGCTGGGCAGTAATATCTTAGGAGTGGAAGCACACAGGAAGCATCTGACAAGCTTGATAAAGGGTTATCATATATCAGAGCAAGGCATTAGATGACTGAGGTGTGAAGTGTAGCATGGGGACGTGGTTTGGTATAAAATCTTGTCCTCAATACTTCTGCAGAACCACTTCTTTGAGTACACAAATGCTCCTGGCGTCCATAAACACTCACAGTTCTGAGTCTAGAAAGTGGCAAGAAGGGATTTGTTTTCCTTCTGCCAGATAAAGAATTGTTTCTTGGAAATAGCAGCTCACAGTTTGCAGAAGACTTCAGCAGTCTGTGTTGCAGACTGATGTCTGTGCCCGTATGGATTTTCTCACCCAACCTGGGCCCAACTGCACCAGTTCTCTGGATGCTGCTTGAGACTCCTCAACAGTATCAAGGGACTTCTGAGAGTCTAAGGACAAGGATGAGAGGTTAGGATTGTCTGGGGTTGGGCCCTTTGTGTCATGGAAAGGTGATGGGGAAGAGAACAAGCTGTGGGAAACTTCAGGAGAGTGAGACTTATTTTCCCCACTGATGCTTGAGGTAGAGAGGAAGGGCCCTGGGAGATGGGGAGCTCCTGGGAGCAGCACACACTTAGAAGTCCCAGGAGAATCCTAAGAATTTCTATCAGGTCCAAAGCTCTATGTGACTGCAGCTGTAGTCCCCATCATGTGATGCACTCCTTGTTGACAGCAATGATGGTCTTCTGTCAGGTATGCAGGGACCATAAGAATCAGAGCTTTTATGTCATCAAAAGTAGAAAAAAATACATATTATATGAAATTGGAGGTCAAATGAAAGCTTGAGGTTGCTGTGTGAGGCTGCCAAGCAGCAACTCATCCTGTAGCATCTGGTTGAGGATGTTGCAGGAAACTTCCATGCCTTAAGCAGTTTTTGCCACAGCAATATCATGTTTGATTTTTTAAATTGCTCTGAAAGAAGAAACTGAAGCAAAACATTATACTACTTAGATGGAAAGCAACAACACAAACTGTTTTAATCCTAATTAAGAAGATTTTTACAGCAGTTTAAGCTCTGCCTTGAATTTTAAAAAGCTCTTGATTTAATCTTTTGAAAGATTAACTATTTAACATGATGCCAGAAATAAAACCCTACTGATGATAGATGAAATTATCTTTGCCAGTTAATTTATATTATTAGAAAATCAATGTCATTGAGCTCACTGATACAGAATACAAGTAGTTAGTAATGAAAAGCTCACTTGGAATGTGTTGTGTACAGCATGAGTAAAGTATTCATACAAAAGCAGTGTTTAAGGGAATGTTGCTGAAGTTACAGCTTGTGCTCAGAAGATTGGAAAAGGATTAGGGCTGCCAGTGCATTCCTGGCTGGGTCTCCTCATAGTTAGTAGGGTAGTACTTAATTCTGAGATGACAAACCTTTTACTGGCCAGAGAGCACCAGCTTTTGTTTTCTTTTTCATCTGCACCGAGGCCACGGGTGCTTTCCTAGGGCTCAAGTCTTTTTCTTGGGAAAAGAAGAAGATGAAGACAGAGACTTGTCCTGTGGCACTTGTCTCTGAGTGTTTCACAAACATAGGATTTATTTTCATAAAATGAAGAGGGAAAAGGGGTGCTATGTGGAACAGAAGTGTGGCTGAGCCAAATTGTCTTTCCTTGCAGCATCCTGCACACTCTCCTATCTGCAGCTACTGGAGGGGAGACATGAGAACAAGTCTCCTTCATTTCATAACTCTGACACCCTGTCTTCTAAATCTGGTGTAACCATATCTTCCTTATAGTAACCCTGTCACTCACTCACTGAGGCTTAGGCTGAAGCTTTCAAATCCACCTTCCAGATGTCTGTCCCTGAGCTGCTGGAGTGATAGGAGTACTGAGTTGTCTTGCTTGAAACAGGACTGTGACAGAGGCATGTGAGGAGCTTTCAACACCACTTCTTTACATGTTTTTTTTTCTGAAAGCAGGAGGATTGTGCCAACCTTTTGAAGCCTGTGTGCATGAACTCCTCTTCCAGTTCTTAACAGCCACCATCACTTTGGCTTTTTCCCGAGCCTAGGTGTCTCCATGTCCCAAAGTTTCATATCCCTGATCCACTCCTGTCATTCAGCCTGTCCCTGCTTCACCAAAGCTGCAGTTGCCAACTCATCCTTGTGCCTTCTGGTAGTCACATGCAATCTCAACATCTGAAATACACCCAATTATAGGTCATGGACAGACCTCACAGACTTTTTCTTTGAAAAGGTGATTTATCTTTCCAGAGTGTCCTTTCTTAATTTTTTATCATTGGCTATTGCTATCATGTCTGCCACAGTGGCAGTCTGTTGGGACAGAGAAGAGAAAAAAGCTCCTGAAAAAAAATGGAGGCTTCTGTATGTTTGGTAGCTTGTAGGCTACTATTGGATTTTAATTTATCACAATAAAAAATCAATTTGTAGCTCAAAACTAGCAAATTTTTTAAAATTGGCAGTGTCATAGCTGACTTCATATGGATGATTTAGGGGTATTGCTCCATAATTCATTACAGATGAAGGGCTGTAGTTGGGTTGCTACTGAAAATGATAAGCAAAGCTTTTCCCTCCTGTACTTTATAGCTCTCTTTAATATGTTCCAGACCTAAAATTCATCAAAAAATATTGATTTTAATAATGCTATTATTACAGCCATCAGGAATTCTGCCCTTTGAGTAAATTTATCCATGAAAGAGATTAGGTTGAAGGTTGGCATATCATTTGGGAAGAATTTATCTTGCCAAGAAAAATACGAGAAGGATTTACTGTGAGTTTGCAGTGTAGATGTGATACAATTTAGTTCAGCTATAGCACTGCAGTAGAAATGATAACACTCCTGTCTTATATCTCATTGTTCTCTTCCATGGATTAATCTAAATTGGTCCCTTCATACCACTTTTCAAATACTTGTCAATGTATTTACAGTGTCATAGGAGGGCCCTGCTTAGCAGAGTTCACCCTGCAACCCTATAATGTACATATACTATTTTAACCACTCAGCCCCAACAGTAGCTGTATTGTTGTATGCAAGTTGTATTTAATTTTAACTAACAGGATGTTCTCCTGTTCTATGCTGAAAATTGTCATTGCAGATGGGTTTTGACCTTATTTTATCTTAGAAATGTGCCTTTTTTGTCTGGTATTATTGTTTGGCCATCCATCCCACTTCCTCTCTCCAGAATGTTTACCAGATCTCTACCTCATCTGAAGGAAATAGTTCAGTTTTAATTAAAAACTTAAAACTTAAAAACCTTAAAAAATCTACCACAATTAATTCTAAACCCAGACTTTATCTACCTAGTGCCACATGAGAGGTTTCATGGCTGCACATTATATAGAAGTAATTTTTTATTCTGTCTTATTCCCCCTGGACCCTAGTGACCTCTCAGGATGGCATCTTTCAGACGCAAGGCAGCACAAGTTGCCTCACTGGTAGACTTCCATGGAAGTTCTTCTATATTTTTAAAGCGTGGCCCCTAGAAGGCAAAAATGCAAGTAGTTGCATTATGCTATTTAATATTTGGCTTTTCAGGGTGGAATTTTAGGGGTTAATGTGTTCCTTAGAGGCAAAATCCATAACTCTCAATATAGCAGGATATGCAAAAATTTTAAGGGACCATCATTGTTCATTAGCTATTTATGAGTATTATTTTCTTAATCACACACATCAGGCTATCTCTGTGATAGCTTAGTAATGCTTCATTAGATGTGTGTGACTAATGTGGTCTCCATAAAGAGGCTGTAATTGTCTCATTGTTTATTTATGTAACAATAAATCTTTGTTTACTGTAGGTTACTTTCCAAAATGTATTTAAAAATAATAATTAAATTCTGTAAAATACTTGGGGAAACATTTTCATCTACATTCATGTAATGAGGTGCACTTTTAAACCCATGTTCTTTCTAATTACAAAATCCTGTTGACTTAAATGGAAAACCCAGACACTGTGAAGGAGAAGTAAGATGAAAGAAAAAAAAAATCCTATCTGGCTTCAAGTAAAGAATTCTTTCTGTTAAAGAAAACTTTTGTATCAGCTTGTGGATATGTAAATTGCCAGAATATACTGCAATATAAATCTATGAGCTGTGGTTGTATGTAAAATCACCTAGGTTCTACAGTTATCCAAAAAAGCATGATATCCTATATCAGTATCTCATTTATTTGTCTGGAATACCACAAGGAGATGGATTGTAACCCAGTCAATGAAGGTGACAACCCCTTCACCAAGTTTTCTTAACTGTCATATGCAGCACTCAAAGAGGGAGTTTGATTTGCCTTGTCTGTTACATACTTTGGAGGGATTGACCAGTCTTTCAGAAATGTTGGCCCATATCTGTATGAAAATACAGGCTTTGGGTAGAGCCTGTGGGATTATAACATTTCTAGGAATACTGAGTCTGATTGGGTTACGGTGCTGCAGAGGAGTATTGCAGCATGGTGCTCGTGGTTGGTGAATTTAATCTATAGCCATTTTCTTCAGGTTGTCAGGATGAAATCCAGGAAGGATAACTGTGTATAGGAATAGATAAATGTATAAATATATATAAATGGGGCCTACAAGAAAGCTGAGGGGGTACTTTTTAGAAAGGGTTATGTAGTGAGAGGACAAGGGATAATGGATAAAACTTCAAGAGGGGAGATTTAGATTAGACATTAGGAGGAAATTCTTTACTGTGTGGATGTTGAGACACTGGAATATGGTTGCCCAGGGAAGCTGTGGAAGCCCCAGCCCTGGAAGTGTTCAAGGCCAGGTTGGATGGGGCCCTGAGCAACTTGATCTAGTGGGAGGTGTCCCTGCATATGCAGGGGGGCTGGAACTAGGTGATGTTTAAGGTCCCTTCCAACCCAAACCATTCTATGATTCTATTTTATATATTTTTATATAAACATATACATATTACTC
Organism: Chaetura pelagica; assembly: GCF_000747805.2. Lineage (NCBI taxonomy): Eukaryota > Metazoa > Chordata > Aves > Apodiformes > Apodidae > Chaetura > Chaetura pelagica. Next base: position 1,702,821 of record NW_009952574.1, on the reverse strand, counting down.
TAACTAGTATTATTTTTTGAGGATTATGTGACTCTCCTGCAGAGCAGGTTTTGCCTGCTTGAGAAGGTGTTACTCAGTGAAAAGCACCTCCCTGTTCTGTGGGGGGAGACCAGACCTTACCTGTAGCATTTTGTACAAAAATTTTAATTTTCTTTTTCATACTGGCCACAAAACTAGCAGTTGTTCCTCTGCTTTAACGCTTGATGATACCCACATAAATTACACGTACAGTGGGTGGTTATAAACCTGTTGGACTCGGATTGGTCTCTTCTAGTGAGATAGTGTTATAGCTGTGATACGATCCAGCCACTGTCTACATCTTGCCCACCTTCCTGACCTTTTAAGCTCTCTGGACCTTACAATGCACAGCTTTTTCAAAGTTGTTGGTAAGGCTTCTAGAAAGTCTTTTCCAGGTTATTCTGAGACTTTATCAGGTTTGTGCTGATAACCCCTGGATTTGCTGCTCTTCTCCATTTGATGTAAATGATGGTGTTAATTATGCTGATAGATTGCTGACAGGACAGCTAAACTTGGCTGAAACAAAATTTTAGCAAGATGAAAATTCTCATAATTGGCAGAAGAAACCTTACTTAAAATGTACCAAAGGTACTTCTTGACATTACTGGAAATCTGTTGGTTCTGGCATCTTTGACCAGAAATCAAGGTACAATTATGGATCTGTAGTTATTTCATGAGGCACATGTGCTTGAGCAGATGAAATGTCAAACTGTCACATCTCTATCACTGAGTGTCTCTGAATATTTAAAAATAGGAATAAAAGAAGGAATTAATTTTATCTGCTCTCTACTCACTCTGCAGTGAGCAGGAGAGGTGGTGTGATTAGTTCACTGAATTGTTGTGTTGGCCAGGATGTTGTTAATGGTCCCTGCCAGGGGCTCCTTCCAGCTCTAGGCGAGAAGCTCACAGAGATGTTCTGTTGTCTTCATTTCTTTGAAACAGATCTTCACAGAGTTCCTGCAGGTCTCTTTATGGTTGATCTCAGGTGCAGCTCTTCTTTAGCACCATTAACTTACCAGCTGATGTTGAGTAAAGTCCTTCCTCCTGGCCTCCCTGACTCTTGTCTCTGGATTTCATTCCTGTGTTTCTAATTTCTCTTCTCTCTCCTTCAGTTTTCATCTGGCATTTTCTAAGTGCTCTGTCCTTGATCTCTTTTTCTTGTCCTGATATTACTTTTATCAGAGTTACTTCATTTGCAAATATACATTTGGTTTTGGTGTCATACCAAATGATGTCAGCCCTGTCTCCTTCTGTTCTAATCTTGATCTGTCTCTCCAGTCCTCTCTTTACACATTTAGCCGTCAGCTCACGCTTAATGTGGCTAAACCAGGACTTTTAATCCTGACTCCCAAAGGTCTTTCTCTGACCTCCTTTTCTCTAGGAGCTGAAGAAAGTATCAGCATCATCTATTACTCAGCCTCATAAACTTAGCAGCCTTTTTGACTCAGCATTGTTTTCTTTCGATTGTCACATCCAGGGTAACTCCAGATCTTGCAGATTCTTCTTACCTGCTCTGAAATCCAGCATTTATTGTCATACTTCCAGTTAAAACCCAGTCCTGCCTCTCTTCATCTTGTCTCCATTGTTATCCTTTTCTTTGTCCTTGACAAGTGTGACTTCCATTTTTTAAATCCCCTGCCAAGATTGCTGTCTCAGCTTGTTCCTTTGATCGTGCCACGCTTCTCTTTGCATTCCTGTGTGGAATCTGCTTTCACCATTTCATCATCCTGTAACCTAACTTTGTTTCCCAAGCTCTTCATGGCTGGCTTTACTCTTCATCCACTTTCAAGGAGCCATTCCACAGGACCAACTTTCATAATTCATTTCTTCAGTTGTCAAATAACTGATGCTGACCCTTGTCCCGTTCTAGTTCAGAGGATTTCTTTGTGCGTTCCTGCAGCAGCCCCTTGTTTGTTCTTCAGGTCCCTCCTTAAAACACTCCCATGCCAGAAACCTGATAGACTCAATGGTGCTGGGACTCCTGGTACCCTGTGATGACAACTTGTCATGCAGAGCTGTGTTGCCTTTTGCAATCACCCTCTTGTCAGTTACCTGCTATGAGCACAGCCCATCTCTATGCAGCCCATGAAATCTTTCTCCTGGCCATCTGTTGTTTCTGTTGTTGCCTTACAGAGTTGTGGCTTGGTTACAGAGGTCAAATCAACCATGTTTTCTACTGTGTCAGCCTGGCTTTTCAGGTGTGAACCACCCTCTGAGTACTCACCCAGGAAGACAGGACAGAGAAGTGATGGAGAACATCTACCAGGGCAGAGTGGAGGATTTCTTCATGCCCAAAGGGTTACAAGGAGGAGCTACTGCAGTCATGTGTTTCAGAGATGTTCCAAGGGGCATCTGACCCTTAGCTTTCAATGGTTGGAATTGGAATATAAACTATCTGGGATTACCTTTTAATTCAGTTTTTTAAATCCGAATTATTCATTTATAGAATCTTTTTGTAGGAAATGTTGGGTCTTGGACCAACAGGACTTCTCAGGACTGCAGTGCTAACAGTATTACCTACTAACAACAAAGAGCCTCCTGAGAAAGAGCTCAGTCAAATTTTGCATGTACGTTTGGAACTGGTGGCATCTGTGGCTTTTTTATGTGTTGCAGGACTTGAATTCAATGTCTACAGCTTCTGCCTGGGAAAGATCCCTCTGGCTGACTGGGATTCTTGCCCTCATACTTGGCAGTTTCCTGTCTTTCTGCCTGTAAATATGAATAGTAAGACATGGTATTTACTGTTCTACACACAATAAATATATCTAATTAGAATGTGGCAGAGTAGGGGACTAAAAAACTGTGTTATTCTTACAAGATTTTTATCATCTTCTGATTCTTCAAAAGGGAAACAGTAACACCGTTTCATAAATAACATTTAACAGCAAAATGTAAATGTCAGAAGCGTCTGTACTTCCGTAATTACATCCTTTATTGACTATTGTAATTCATTTCTTACTGGCCTTCCAAGCTGTGCCCTACAGAGTTTGGATAGTTCAGAGTCCTCCCCTGGGATTTTTTAATAGCCACAAGCTCATAGAGATCCATTTTATAGATGCTCAGTTTGCTGCATGAGGATTGTAAAAGACTTATGTATTGTGACAGTTCTCTCTGTGTGTGTGTGGGGGGAAAGATCCCAAAGGCAAAACTCGGGTGTGATTTTGCACATTTGGGATTAGGAGCTTTGGTTTGAACCTTTCATCTTGCCTCCTCACACTTGGCACACAGAGGAAGGCTGAAATTTCTGTCCTTCTCATCTGGAAACGCTCTGATCTACAGCTGAGTTCAACCTCCTTGTAGTGAGCATCCACAGGAACTGCCTTGTGATATTTCTGACACTAATTGGCATGTAGAGAAAGTAAAGCTATTCCAGACCTTTTATCCAAAGGGAAATCATTTGTAGGAATTTGTTGTCGTTGTATTTTTTGGTGTGAAAAGGGTAAAAATCGGATTGCTTTCAAACAGGCAGAAAACAGGATTTTATTACTTCAGTGATGGTCTCATTTAGCTGTTTGTGGCCTCCTGATGTTTAAGCCAAGCATCCCAGGATGGATTTTTGAAAGGGAAGTGCTGCTAGCTGCAGTGTGTATTATGGTATGGAGACCCTCACTTATAGGCATATTCCCTGTTTCCATTTGGCCTCCCTGGTATATGGGGTGTATCTGTCTGTAGAGCCGTTGGAGTAAAAATTACTATGTAAACACTTCTGAGATCATGTGACTTTAGTGCTTGGTGTGTTTAAGCAGGATTTGGGGTGAATTTTGCTAAAACCTTGAAAGTCAACTTCCAGTTGTAAAAATGTTTTGTTATTATGGATCCCATTATACAGTGGAGCTGCACTTCATCCCTCCACTGATGTGTTGTCCCACAGCAGAAAACTCAAAGTGTAGAGCTATTTTGGGGTGGGTTTTTTTGCCTATAACCCCTAGATTTTCATCAGATAAGTAAATTAGGCTATGAGAGCCACATTGTAGTGCCACTGTCTCCAGCTGTGATTTTGCCTAATAGAACAGCACCCAAAGTAGTTGCTCGGGGTGAGGGAGTTATTTGCAAGTACTTCTATTTTTAAGCCAGGTTAATGCATTACTTAGAAAAATCAAAGAAAAAACAGCAGAAAAAAATCAAGGCCATTTTCAGCACACACAGAATTATCATGGCTGGATTTCAAGTGCTCAGGAAAGGATACTTAGCAAGGGAAATGCTGACATAATGACAGCACAGGCAGCTGAGATGTGCTGAAACCTCCCTGGAGAGCAGTGGGGACCTTCAGCAGGTGCCAGCACAGAAAGTTATGTCCCCCTCTGAAAGCTGCTCCTCCTTCCTCTTGGAGATGCCTGGGCACCATTATGCCCCAGGTATACTGGTGATTTTCCTTCCTGTTCAGAGCATTTTACCTGGTGGACTGCTCTGCCACTTTCTGTTTGCCCTGGTAACAGCAATGCTACCAACCATGCTTCTGAATTCCTGTGCTACCTTGTGGGCTGTTAAACCTCTGCTACTGCTGGGGTCAGATGCAAGGGAGCCAGATGAACTTTGCCATCAGTGTGATGAGAGAGGGAAGCTACTAAGAGGTTTACTTTTAAAGGGACTTGGAGTTTGCAGGATCATAGTAATGGATCTCTATTGGCAATAAAACCAGTGGATGATGTTCTGCCTACAGCAACATCTTTGTGTTTACAAGGATAGAAAGAGCTTTGTTCAATATGATAGTCCAGAGGGACAGGTAAATGCCTTTTCTTCCACTTAGTCTGTGTAATAAGGGGCCTGAGGAAGAAGAAGAGGAAGGACAGTGATTTCCACTGGATGCTCTTATTTGTTACCCAGCACAGAGAGCTGGTTTTACCCCCCATCTGTCAGTTGAATAAATAACAGATTTCAGATACCAGTAGATCTTTGTTTAATATATAAATAAGTGATCATAAAAATTGTCTTTTTAAATGCAATAATTGTGCTCACAACCTCTGGTTCCACGCTGTATGCTCAGTGTGCAAGCAGCCACGTGTGGCAGAGCCAAAGGGCTGGAACAGCATCTCCCACTGTGCTACCCAGCACCTGCTGGTAATCATGGCAAGTCCCTAAATTGTAGCACTCTTCTAGAAGAAGCAGCATTTAATGGACTGTAGCTATCTCTGCTTTTAATACCTTTTAATCCTTTGTGGTTCCCATCCTATTTCTGAATCGTTGTACTCTGAGCGAGGCAAGCAGCCACGTTCCTGCAGACTTTAAAGGGAGTGCTGTGAAGTAGGTGAGGCAGAGCACTAATTAATTTGAGTGCCTTGACATTTAAAGCAAATGAGAAGTCTTGAGTATCTGCAAATACTGGATGTGGCTCCTAGCCCCTGCTCTGCATAGCTCTGAGTATTCTTTTTTTTCATTTTAGGTAGTCAAAATATGGATATAAATTCAATTTTTTTTATTCTATCCTTGCTTTTTAAAAGGCTGAGTTGGTTTATAGAAGATTTTAGAGCCTTCTGGGATCTTTAAGTAGCCATATGTGCTCCTGTGAATAATACAGGAATGTGGAAGTGTTTTAAAGTGTAAAGCAGGTGAGAATGGCACCTGTACACATATAAGGCTGAGTGCTGAGCGGTGCTGGGAGTGAAGTAATGAGGGACTTCAGTTTTGATTAGGAAAAGGAGAAGACCTGCTGTGCACAGGAGTTGTAAAGGGTGGGGGAGAACTAAAGGAACAAGTAATAGAAAACAAGCCAGCATCCATCCATCAAAGCTATGAAGGGCTCTACTGAGTGCATTTAAGTGAAAGGTGGGGGCAGCACCGCCCGACAGCTTTTCTGAAAGGCAAACCCTGTGTGACACCCACTGCCAGGACAGAAAAGCAAGGCAGGGAGAGAGAACAGCCAGTATGGTAGAGTTATGCTCTCTGCTGGGCCAGGTCTGTGTGCGGACTAATCATGTTTGCTTTTGAAGATTTCAAATAGCAGAAAACTAAACCCAAGCATTTGGCCTGCTTTACATGTAAGTGAGCAGAGAAGAAACAACTGAGCATTAAAATGCCCAAATGGGAGCTTTAGGGCTCCCTTTTGGAAGGGGCCAGGTCAGAACCTACTAATTCCCTCCATTGCCTGAATTGAAATGTAGAACTATTGTCATACCATGTGCCAAGCACCTACTGAGTGTGATGTTAGAAATTCCTACCTTGGAATAATGCTGGGGAAAAAAACAAACAGCAAAATTAAGCTGAAAAGGTCTTGCAAATTCTTTGTTCTTTTTCAGCAAAAGGTTGTGTTGGGTGAACTTCCCTACTTTTTTTGCCTTCATTTTTAATTGGCTCCAGAACATGAAGTACTAGTTATACACAGGTGGTGAATTTGTAGAGTCCTTCTCTGTTCTTGTTCTTCTTTGTACATGTGCTTTCCCGCAGCCCCCTTTAAAATCTTATTAAATTGATATGAGTATCTGGGAGACAGATAGACAAATGTAAAATAAATCCCTCTTGTCCCTTTCCCCTCTTATGGAGAAGTTTGCAGCATTATGGAAGTAGATTTATGGTTAAAGAAAGTTGCTGTTTGGCGACTATTGGGTGCAACTTAAAATTTAGTATTGGAGTATAGGTGGCTTTTTTTGGTCTTTGCAAGCTCTGCTTTCTTGGGTTTGCAAAGCAAATCAAGAATTGGAGGCTGGTTTTCACTGATGAGCTTTTCAAACCACAGGCTAGAACAAGAGGGTGGGTCATAATGCTTATTGAATCTGAAGCAGCTGAGATCTAAGACAGTTAAAGCCAAAAATTGCCTCCAAAGCCCCTAGGAGTTGTATGAAGATATTTCTTTTGCTGTTCATGTAGATTGAAAGCATTTCAGCAGGTGAGGAATATTGGTGAAAAGGAAGAAAGTGCCTTGTAAAATTAAAGTCTTCTCAAAAGACCTTCACAGGCTGTAAAGATGAAGGCAATAAAAATATCGAGACATTCAGTGATGCTGTAACAAATTGTCTCATTGAACATTGTGCTCCCTCAAATTCAAGATTTAATTTATGTGGGTCTTACAAGCTTCAGAGTATATCAGGAAGAAATCCAAGGCATAGTCAGAGGTGTCTGTTGTTCCATGTAGGCTGTATCCAAGCTTTGGCTTGAGAGTGGAGAGGCAATACTGGCATATTTATGGCTATTTTGATCTGCTGCCCATTTTGCAGAAGGTGACGAAGTGGTTACTAAGGGTGAATACACTTGGGATAGATTTGTTACAGCCCTGGAAACCCAGAAGTGGCCACCAGGCAGCTGCCATCCCAAAGAATAGAATGACATCCTTTTAGGCAGGTACTGTTACGTGTACACCAGGTAGAAGCAGTAAAATGGCAAGGTGACACAATGTATAATAGCCTATAGGCAGCCCCATACGGTTGCTGTGTAGGGCCATGTTGCATTACTGAGCTAATTATGACCCAGTAGGGCCAAACCCTTCTTTATTTTAACCATCCTGATAAATCAATGACTGTGTCTGATGCCGAAACAGTAAGAAAATAGTATGAGACTCATGGGAGGTTCAGCATCAGCGGCTCTAGTTTAGAACATTTGTTTTTCCAGAGTCCTATGAAAACGTTTCCTTGTCCTTCAGAATATTTTTTTTTTTTGTCCTGGAGCAGTATTTGCAAGTACATATTTAAATTAGAATTTATGATTAACAGTAATTGTACATGGCTTTTCAATTTAGCTAGCTACTTTCTTTCCTGGTACAATAAAAAATTGAAAGCCTTTGAAGGGAAGATAGGAATTGGCCATGTGTGCGTTCCAGTTTTGTTTAGTTCCTTTCACAAGTTCATATATCTAATAAATGTATCTTCTGCATGAGCAACTTAGCATTTGCTTCCTAAGACAATGAACAATAACTAACTTCATGTCTGGTCTTTGTCAGACATTATTACAAATTATGAGTGCCAGCCAGAAGTTTATTACCTTTGTGGTGTTCTCTTTCACAAATTAGGTTCTTGGAGCATCCAGCCAGCTCAGTGTCATAGCTCCATTCATCACAATTAGATGGCTGCACTGACCAAGTGAAGTCCTGCTGACTTAATGGACTCTGGGTGGGGACAACTCCTGCCCACCTGAGAGCAGCACCCCTGTGTTGTGGTCTTCTGAAACATGCAGGGCTTGATTTCCTGACATGCTGCTGAGCAGGTACAATGTGAGTTGGAGTACAGGGCACTTGCAGGTAGAGAGCAGCAGCGTGACTGAAACTGTAGTCCGGAGAGTTATTTCACTTCATCCTTCATCCATGAAGGACTTTGCAGTTTGGTGGGTGGCTTCGATGACCAGGGAGCTTTATGTGACACGCAGAAAATATTCTTGCTTGTTCAAATGTGATGGGGCTGAATAGGCAGGAGTAGAAATGTAGAGGATGCCTGGGCCGCGTCTGGCAGGCACATCCCAGGACTGACAGTGGAAATTCCAACAGCAGAGCTGTCACCTGTCTGAAAACAGGCTCACTCCCTATGTAGTCACTCAGGGTGAAAGGCTGCACAGTTTAAATCCCTATGAAACTTGTCCCTGTAGATACAATACCCTGTGCTACATGCCTCCTGCTTTCTGTGGGGCAGCTTTTATAGGAGGCTTTGCAGCTTGCAGGATGGTTTTTGTTGTGCCTCTTAACACTGTGCCCCAGGCTCCACTAAATAGACAACCTCATTAAAAGAGAAATAGCAATAGTAAAGCAGTGACTTTCTCATGCCATCTAACTCACACATTTGACATGATCGCTGGACCCTCCAAGTACTTAATTGATTGACTTAATTGATTTAGTGGCACTGGAGGCTACAGCATGGAAATAAAGGGGCAAAATGAGGATAAGGGGTGAAAAAATTTATGATAGGTGCCAAGCTGCCTGAGGGAAATTAGAAATGCTACAGATCTCAGAGGCAGCTAAATCAATTCAATGTGATGTTCAGGGAGCAACCTGGGGCAAGAGGAGGAGTGTGGGGGTAGGATGGAAAGAAGGAAAGAAAATAAAGGCTAGTGGGAGAGACTGGGATAAACTTAAGGGGAAGGGGACACACGGCAGCCTTGGTGGAGGGGAGTATTTTGGATTCCTGTAAGTTTAACACTAGGAAAAAACTTCCTAATGTATGAATAAAATATGATTCTCTTTAGCCTAAAAAGAAGGAGTCGTGCATCACAGGACTGGCTTACTTATCTGATTTGGGACTTTATCTGTGCTTGCATTTAAAATCCTCAACGTTTTCAACAGTGGCTGAAGTCACAAGAGACCTAAAATAATTTGGAGGCTATGTACAGTGGGTTTTTTAAACAACCGAAGCTTAAACATTAAATTACTTTCTAATCTGTGCAATATTTAATTGACTGTATTGAACCATAATACAAATTAAGTTTTCTCTATAATTTGTTCTGTCATATTGCAGCCCTCCAAAACAATTTGATACCTCACTTATGAATTGGTAAATGGCTCATAGCAGCACTCAGTGAAGACAGTAAAAACATCAAATAGTGTGTGATGGAATTCATCAAAATGGCCATATGAGGGGGTCATAAATATCCATGAGTTATGAAATAATTATTTTATGTGCTTCTGACCCACTAGAGACAGGATTAAATCATGGTAAAACCTTGAAGATTATAAAATAATAATAAAAGTAGCACTGACCAGCAGTTCTGCTCTAAGCAATATTGTGACTCTTGTTTCTTTTTCTTCTGGGACTGTTAATGTGCATTGAGGAGGTGGCTGCATGTGAGCAGTTCCAAACTGAGGGGTACAAGTGACATTTCTATTGGTTGGTCTCATTTTACAGGACAGATTAATCTGCACAAGTGCACCAGACTAATAGAAATGGGCAAGGACCATGTATTTCTACATGGTCTGGATTGTAGGTCTCTGTTGGGTGGCTGGATGAGATGGGGTTTCTCCTCATGCTGTCCTTTCTGCTCTCCTTCACCCTAGAGCAGGTTTCACTGCTGTGTGGGCTCTGGGGAAGCTGTGTCCTTAAACTGAGAGTTACAGAGAGGTGACAACTCTGATTTTGAATTTTATTGTGGGGAGTCTCTACTGGCTACAACAGGAATCTCATTCTTGCTTAATGATGAGCAAAGAGGGTTGGTCTCTTCTCCCTATTGACAAGCAACAGGACAAGAGGAAATGGTCTCAAGTTGCACCTGGGGAGATTTAGTTTATATATTAGAAGAAACTTTGGCACAGAAAAGGTAATTAAACAGGTGTTTAAAAGCTGTGGTGCTGAAGGACATGGTTTAAGCATTGACCTTGGTAGAGTTAGGTTAATGGTTAGCAGAGTTAGGTTATGGTATGACTTGGTGATCTTAAAGATCTTGTCCAACCAGAACGATTCTGTGTTTCTGTGAAAGAATCGGGCACTTGTTAATTAATTTTTGAAATGAAGTGTTGGAATATGTAGAAAGGACCCATTAGATGAATTGAGGGCTATGAAAGCACAGGTTCAAAGGACTGTTCCTATCTACGCTGCAGTACAGATGTGTGCATGCAACATTGCATTTCATGTGTATGTTCCAGCTCAGTGTCCCTTCAACACATTAAAAACTCTTACTAAGTGCTCCATACACTAAAATATGTGAAAGGATAATGTTGCAGTCACCTTTACCTAATTTGTACATGTATTGATACAGTGTGTGAAACATCATAACCGTTAAAAACGTAATGATTTTCAAACGGTTAATGAGGGTTCCCAAATAAATTGGAGTGTCTCCATCTGCTGTGTCACAGTGTGGGTGATATTTTTCCATGGTAGAATGATCTTCAAATTTAATTCCATGAGCAAGGAATCTTAGCACAGTTTAATTTCAGTGCAAAACGCCGCCTTGCAATCAATAAAGCAATGTCAGAGAACTTTGATTTAATAGGAGCCAGGGATAACTTTCCCTGTCATATGCAGAATAGAGAGATGGGAACACTTCATTTCATTGTAACAGATAATGTGCAACTTGGTTTTCAGAAAGGCCTAATAAATCAATATCCCTGTATTATCTAAGTAAGATCCCATCATTAATTTTAAATGCTTCACACATTGGGAGAGTCTGAAGTGCACCTTCAGCCTGAAGTCAATGGGCAACACTTCTGTTTTCCTACAAGAGAGCAATCTTGATCTCAGGAAGTTAGGAGTCATTTGCTGCAAAATGAGAATGAAACATGTCCAGTCTTTTGTTTTAGATGTAGTCATCAGTCCCTTCCATGCTGCCTCTCTCTTTAGATCTCAGTCTGTGTTCTGCAGAAGCCTCATCGCTCATCACTTGCCCTGCACATGAGCAGCCTTTTTGCCTCTACACAGACATATCCCTTCTGCTTTTGAATCTGAAAATGTTTGTGGTTTTTTGAACCCTAAAAATAACAGGTTGTTTAGCGATTGCCTGGATACCATGCTGATTTTCAAAATGTGCTTTTCTCAAAACCAGCAGGATTTTTTGCAGGAATCTGGACCTCAAAAGCTTTCTCTGTGGAGCTTTGCAGGCTCTCAGAAATAACATTATCCCTAGATGATGTAAGAGCAGGTCAATATATCAGAAGATAGAAATTCAAACTCATAGATTGTTCTAGATAAATTTTTCAAGGACATTATTTTGAGTAGAAATACTTAAATACTGTTCAGGTAATAAAACACTACTTAGGACAAAGCAAGTAAGATGCTAGCACTCCAAGGCATTTCCATAGGAGTCTCAGATTGATGTCCTGGCTCTGGGGAGAGTTTTACTCACACATTTAAAACAAAATTCAGTCTTCATTACAATTAGCCAAAGTGAGATTTTTCGATCAAATGTGAAATTTTGCATTCAGCATTTTTTTTCAAGTTGGATAATCGCATTTCCATAAATTTCTGGGGAAAATACATTTTTGGATTTTTGTTCCTGCTCTAAATTAAATGTTGCTTGCTGGCTGATACTGAGTGTTGTAGAGATGAAGCAAGTCTGGTGCTGATTCTTAGAGAAGTTGAAATCTGAGCTCTAGGTCCTGCAGCCCCTGCAGATCACTCTGTCCTCAGGCTCACCCTGGATGAAGCTACAAGCAGCTGCTGCTAGAAATATTGATTCTGTACCTAGGATGCTGTGCAGGTAGTAACTAGGTAACATGATATTTTCTATTGCATTATATCTCACCAAAAGCGACCAAGAAAATATTCTCTTGGAGTTTTTATTCAGATCATTAAAGCAAGTCAAGTTTGGCTGGATTTTGAAAAGAGAATGAGCTTAACGAGCCTTGATGTTCATTAATTTTGATACCAGATGATCCATGTTTGGCTTAATTCCACAGGTGTATGGAGACACAGGTAAAGCACTGATGAAAGAGAAATTGTACAGCTTTGTAATGGGACATTTTGATGCGTATTTCTTACTGGTTTTTATTCTTCTAATAGCTCCTACAGCACCACCATGCAGTTCATGAGATTTCATACATCGCAAAGGACATCACAGACCATCGGGCGTTTGGATATGTGTGTGGAAAGGAGGGAAATCATAGATTTGTGGCAATAAAAACAGCCCAGGCAGTAAGTATCAGGTCACTCATTTTCCTGCAGTGTAGCTTAATAGAAAAGCCATACTCATATGAAGCTGTTCCAGAGGCCAATCCTGTCTTGTTTATGATAGTGCTGAACTTGTCACAAGTGTCTGCTCAGGTGTTCTTAAGTAGCCAATTAATGAAGCCAATTTGAGAAGAAGAGAATGTATTTGGCTACTTCCAATTTTTAATGGCTTTTTTTTTTATAATTATCGTTTTCCTTTTTGACAAAACTACACTGGGTACAGGTAAGTTTGGTTTTATTCTCACACTTCTTTAAACAGAAAGTGATAGATGGCAAATAGCCACTTTCCATATAGTCTACTGTAATTCTGTTGCATGAGAAACCACTAATAAATGTACATTTATATTAATATATGTGCCTTTTATATTCATAATGCCTTTTATGTTAATCATTAAAATTATTTGACAAATATAGTTAGTTTGACAGAAATTAACTTGAGCCTGGATGCTAAAGTAGACTTTAATTCTGTATGAAGTTCTCTCCAGTTGTGTTACAACTAAGTTGCTGTAACTGCTCTATCAGCAGGAGGGGATAAGAGATGTACATTTTTCCATATAGAAACTTTCCTTCCTGTTTTTGCTTCCATAGGCTGAACCTGTAATTCTGGACTTGCGAGACCTGTTTCAGCTCATCTATGAACTGAAACAAAGGGAAGAAATGGAAAAAAAGGCACAAAAGGACAAACAGTGTGAACAAGCGGTATACCAGGTACACAGATAAGCTTAGACTGTTACCAAGAGAAGTATGGTTTGAATTATCCCCCCAAAAGTGGCTCCAAATAGGGCACTGAGCATTCCCAGCATTTCCTAACAGCAATGAGTTTGAACAGTTCTAGATGCAAATGGACAGATACCAACCTAACAGCCACTCTGAGCTCAGAAGTATGATTAAACAGGCATGAAAGCTGTAACTTGGGGTATGATGAACATGTTTAGCAACTGGAAATGAGCTGTTCATTTCCTGCAGAGGGTTTTCTTCTGATTCTGAAGGAGAACTTTAATGAAGGTCAGTGTGTTGTAAGTCAAGTTCTTTGCAGTGTCCAATACTTTAGGGAAGTTTCAATGTACTTCTGAATGTGTGTATTTGAATCACATTGGATAAGATGCAGATTGTTTAACTTGGATGAAACTTGAATAAAGTTACTTTGTACAATAATGTGACTTTATCTGTATACTGAAGAAAGAAAAAGCTATTTACTTACCTGCCTGTTTTGCTTATTTCTTTGCTGTCCTTTAATTTCTGAATACGGTTCTTTTATCTCTACTGTTTATGTTCTTTGCTTTTACTGCCTGTCCTCTTACTTTGCTGTAGACAATTTTGGAAGAAGATGTAGAAGATCCTGTATACCAGGTAATTTCTGAAGCTGTATGGCCTTGGAGTTTCAGAAATGACTAGCTACATGTCCTCTTCAAAGACGGCCAAAACCTCTAACAAGATGTTATGAAATTTATTGAGATAGGTCTTCTGAGAAACTTGTAAGATTTTAACAGAAAGTAGCATATTTAGAGACCAAGTTGTATGTAATAGCACAATATAGCTGTATAGAACAGAATATTTCAGATGGTATATAGAAATAGTAGATGAAATGTAGCACAAATATTGCCTAAAACGTGGCTTGTTGAGTGCAGATATTAAGTATACAAATCAGATTTGTCATAATTTTTTTTATGCAAACACTCATTGGAAAGGGAGTTACTTTGAGAACAAAGAAGGTGACATCTTGTTCTGATACTAATAAATTGACATTTGGGTTTTTTCCTTCTATGGGGCTAGAATTTAATTCAAAGGGTGACTATTTGCAAAAAACAACAGTGGAATTAATGTTATAAAACACTCCATGTTGGTGTTTGGGCTATGATTTAATAATAGCTCTGAAACTTAAGTCTTGTTAAGTCAAGCAAAATGTCTGGCAACAAGGTAATTATTAGAAATATGTCAATATATTCGTGTCCGATACCCTACTGGGTGTGAAGAAGAAAAAGATGTAATTTCATTCTCATTTTTTTTTTGTGCTGAAAGAAAATATGTGCTAGTTTAGGTTTCATTTTCCTGGAGATGTTGTGTTCTTCCACTTAGGCGTGTCAGCGGGAGGCGCGCTGAAAGAAACTGATTCAACCATTAGTGAATATTGAACAGTGCCTAAGGTGCAGCAAGAAAGATGATAAGAATTAGGATGCCCTAAATTACTATTCAGCTTTTATAATGTCAGGAGTTTTACTTTGTGCCCTTCACAATAAGGGAAGAGCCTGAAAATGAAAAGTGTTGTGACAGCCTTTTGCCATGTGGCCTGTTACATGAGCAGCAGCCTGTTCCCCCAGTTTGGCTTTAGCTTTTTTATTCATAAATATATGTGGAGATAATTGCCATTATGTAAAAGAGGTAAAAGTCACATTGACTTCAGAAAATTAATACTGGGCCACAGGCGGCCTCCCTAGTGAGGAAGAATTAGGAGGTTGCTCTAATGATCATTAGAGGAGATTTAGGTCTATTCATTGCCCATTTATGAAATACAAACCAACCTCACTCTGCGCTTCCCGACAAACGGCTTGTCCTGCTGCCAGCCTGTACTTTGAACTTGTTTCTTTAATGCCTGCCTGTGTTTTTACGTGAAATTCCAAATTGCCTTTTTTTTCCCTTCTGTTTCATCCTTGACTTTTCCTCTCTGGCGGCTGGTGTCATAGTACATTGTGTTTGAGGCTGGACACGAGCCAATCCGTGAGCCTGAAACGGAAGAAAACATTTATCAGGTATAGAATCGCTAACGTCGGTGTTTTCGTGGCAACAATTTGCAAGCATTTAGTGAAGTAACATTTTCATTCCCTTTGATTAGTTTTCATTCCTCACAAAATGTCTGGCATTTCATTCCAACAGGATGGCAGGAATAATCTGCCCAGTCTCAGTGTGATCTTTCTGTTGTTTGTCATTGCAGCTTCTGCAAATTGTATTAACTTTGTCAAGTGATGAAAGGTCTTAAACTTTTGAGTAAGGGGATAAAAAGTGGAATCTCTTTTTCTGTTAATTCTTTGAAACTTTTCACACCTGGTCTTCAGAAGCAGACAGTGAAATCTCATGGAGGGCAGGCCACCCAAGCAATTCTTAGAAAGACATTTTGATAGTTCTCTTCTTCTTTCTCACTAACCAAGGAAAAAACTGAGCAAAATAAGAGCTCCCAGTGGATATCCCCCAGACTGGGAAAAATATTTCCAGAGTGCATATGTTTGAGCCTAAGCTTGCATTCTTCACACTGACAAAAAGCTGCATTGAAAGCAATATAAAATAATCTTTTCTCATTCAATTTATCCTCAAGGGATCAGTTTGGGGTTTATTAAAATATAATGTAATTCATTTTGTAACAGCTACTAGAGGCAAATCTGGAGATAGACAGAAATCTCTGGATGCTGTAAGAAAATTGTGATTTCAGGAAATAATGTGGAGGGGAAGGAGAATCAAGTGGTGATTAAGCATTTCATCAAGCTGTACTAGAGCTTGATCTGCTAATAGGAAATGTTTTTTTAAGGTAGGTAGCAGCAGGGGTAGAACATAAAAAAGGGGAATTTATTTTTTTAAAGTAGTGAGAAAAGTTGATAATAGGTAAATGAAAGGGTCGAGTAGCTGTAAGCCAAAGTAGAAGCAGCTAAGTAAGAAAAAATGTGCAAAGAATTCCCTTCTCCCTTGAAGGAAAAGGTTCCTGCCCAGTGGGTAACTGGAGATGGAAGATATGTGCCAAAAAGTGACAATTTCTGTTTTGTTTTAACATAGTAGAGGTCACAATTTTCTTTTAAAGTATTCTTTCTCTTGTCTGTCACCTTTCTTTGATGCATTACCCCAAAGACTGTCTGTCTCTCTGCTTTTTTCATCTTGTCTATGAAAGTTACTCTAATGCATTAGTTAGGCAAGGACTCAATCACTGAGCATGTACCAATCCTCTCATCTAGTGTCAGATTTAACAACTCTCTGCCTGTAACTTGATGGTAGTGAGGTGGGGATGGGGTTTTGTTAGGTGTTTTTGTGGTGTTTATGTGGCAACACTGGTCTGAGGGAGAGTTCTGCTCCATCAGGAGTTGGCAATCAGAGATGGGGGTTTCTGAGTTACAGTTGTAGTGCTGATAAGATGCAAATATGCCCAAGTGGTTCACAGCCTGTCATGGAGCCAGAGCTGTCAGCAGCCATAGTGCTTGTCTTCCTTGGCTGATATTGCCAATCAAAGGCACAACAGGATAAATCCCTTGCAGACCCCCAGTCTACATAGCAGTGCAAAAAGGTGGTGTGATACATAGCAAGTAAAAGCAACAGGAAGATGGATGGTATCGAGTTGGGAGAGAAGAATGTCTTTCAGAAAAGTTTCTCTTTCTTGATATTAGAAGTCAGACGCTTTTCTGTAATGTAATTAGAAACTGAAGTAAGAGGGCAGGGATTGTTAGTGCAGGAAAATGCTCGTTCCATAACAAACCATGGATAGGAGTGTGCAAACTGGGGTGACTTCATGGAGAAGTTGATGGGGGAACTTCCCAGAGGGGGGAAAAGAAAGTATGTGCTGCTGATAGTTTATAAATTATTCATCTTACCATGTTTGTCCTCTTTTTATGAAGACTAAATCACTTTCCAGTGATTTCCTCAATACACCACTCTTGGCTTCTGCTCTTGCAGTTAACAGTCTGTAAAAAGGGAGCACTTGATTTCCATGAAATTGAATTGTTCCACTCCAACCAGTTTCACATTATCTAATGCCATAGGTGGTTTTAGTGGAAGAGGCCACTACTTTGAGAAAAGCAGAGAAGAGCAAGTCATTCCCAGGGTAGGAATAGAAGAGATCTTTTTAAAAAGTTGTTCAGTTTCTGTGAGGGTTCTATGCTTATGCTCTCGAAAAACTTCTAAATGTGCACCAAATTATAGATGCACCATTTCCCATGAAGGGTTTGACATTTGAACATGGGCAAGAGAATGTTTGAACAGTAGAGTGGGTTTTTTATATACTATACAGAACAAGCAAGGGTAGCACATCTCAATGAATAAGTAACATTCCCTCAGCTTACCCTGAACCAGGCCTACTCTAATATTAAGTCTCTGAGGTATTTATTGTCTTAGAAAACCAAGATGTAATAATTTTTGTCATATCTGCAGCATTACTACTCCAGTTAATGTGAGGTTTCCTTGATGTCTGAAAGGTAACCTTCCTACACATAATGTCCTTGCTCAGTGATTTTCAGCACTGATTTACTTAGGGCATTCATGTCTGTTTAGAGCATGTTTTTACTGTTCTTTCTGCTTGTGTCATTTACAGTAGGCTTTCAGTGCTTCTAGGAAGGAAAAGAAAAATCATCCCAAATTATAAATATGTAAAGCAGCAGTCCTTAGGCAAGCAGAGCCTGGGATTGCAAAGCAACTAATTTACATGAGCAGGTTATAAATGCCCAAGGTGTAAATCATGGCTGTGGACTCAGCTGAAGACTTACCCAAAGTTTTTAAGCGTGGCATCCCTGTCCATGTGAGGCTGTTGTCTTCAGCTCCCTGGGTGTGTCAGACTGACAGGCCAATAATCCCTTAGTGAAATTGCAGAATTGTAACCAAACACTTAGAGCAACCTCAGGGCCCCATCACTGCAGGGATACATGTTCTGGCTTCACTTGACTTAGATTATTAAATTAAGTGGAAGGAAGAAATCTAATGCCATGGGCCAAACATCTCTTTCCTCCCAAGTGCACATGAATGCAACCAAACCTAACTGAGAATGAAAATCTCATTTCTGCATTAGGCTTTAGGATTTGAAAAATTCAGATAGATGTTTTATTTCTTCATTACTGTCTCCTTTAAGATTACTGTTTTTCTGAAAAGGGAGCCATCCTTGATTCTGTTAGTACTAAATGACCATCCTGTGCATAAATATCAGTCACAGATTTCAATTTTTTTTATCTAACTTGCTTGTAATGACCTTCTTTTTCATTTGCTGTTGCAGGTTCCTACCAGCCAAAAGAAAGAAGGTGTTTATGATGTGCCAAAAAGTCAACCTGTAAGTGTAAGTATCTTCCCTGTGTATATGCAGTAAAGGAGATGTGCTTCCCAGCTTCTCCTACTCTCATTATTGTGTGTAATACTTGGTATGTTCCTCGTGATGGGAATCTTATCAATGATCTGTGTGGGTTCATTGGGTGGGTTCAGAATAACCAGGATTGTGATGTCACTTATATGCATCTCATTCATTACTTAAATCTTCTTGTCTTTCCCATCTCATTCTTATGAAAGTCACCATTTATAAATGTGTTGTCTCTGTTGATGAGTTGACCATGAGCCTTCTGCATGTTAGTACATGAGTTGTTGCTGCCTGAATTAGAAGGGTTCCTCTGTTAGCCAAAGCTGGACAAGGCTTGTCACTTTGAGCATAGGTTGCATTTTTCTCCCGTGTCCTCCATCAGAGCTGTACTTTGTGTTGTACTCCTTACAGCTTGGTTTTGTAGGACAGCATGGGGGACAAGGTCAGAATAGAGTGGAGGTTGAGAGAAGTAGTGTTAAGAAGAGGTATGTCAGAACATCATCTGTGACCTCTGCAGTGATTTTCTACAGCTATAATATCTACACTGGGATTTACTTGAGAGAGTCCAACAGAGGCTGCAAGTATGACTAAGGCACTAGAAAAACTGTCTTAAGAGGAAAGGCTGAGAGACCTGGGGCCGTTTAGTCTAGAGAAGAGAAGACTGAGAGGGGGTCTCATGAATGTCTATTGACTATCTGACAGGTGGGTGTCAAGAAGGAGGTGCCAGTCTCTTTTCAGTTATTCCCTGTGATAGAACAAGGGACAGTGGATGCAAAACCAGAAAGTTCCACCTCAACGTGAGGAAGAACTACTTTACAGGCCCCCCAGAGAGGTTGTGGTGTCTCCTTCTCTGTATACTTTCAAGACCTGTCTGGATGCATTTCTGAGTGACCAGCCCTAGATTTGGTCCTGCTCTGGCAGGGGGTTGGACTCCAGCTCCAGAGGTCCCTTCCAATCCCTTTCTGTGATTCTCTGATACTGCTGCAGGTGTGCAAGAGGCCAAGGGTCAGTATAGACCATCAACTTCATTCTTTCTGTCCTGGGCCTTGCATGGACAGTAGATAATTTTTAAAATAGTGGTAATATGATGTGGTATCTAAATGGCACTGGGCCCTTGCTGCGTGTTACCGTTTTGAGGAGGTGAAGCATTTCTCCCCAGGTTGTGTTCAGGAATGGTGACACGTGGTGGAAAGAAGAAGGGCTGTGGCAGGTGCCTTAGGAGCAAGGCATGCATTTCCTGAAGGGCAGGAGACTGCTTCATATACATTTGTGCTATAAATACCCTGAGAAATCGTTTGATTGCGTCAGTTACATGGATAATTAGTATTTTTGAGAATTTGTATGAGAATGGATAAAAACAAAGCAAAAGTCAGGAATTTGTCTCCATGGGGAAAAGGCCTGTATTCAAGAGAGAGAAAGAGGAGCCCCTTCCATGTAAAGATGCAGTAGTTTGTACAGCTTGGGCTGAGCACGGAGGCTGAGGTGCTGAATACAAGAGCTGAATGTTGGGGAGGGCTGGATGGGCCTGAATTGAGACACTTGTGTGATTTGCACAAACAAACAAAACTTGCCATAAATATTTCATGATTAGCCACCAGGAGGAGGGAGCCATCATCGTGTTGCCTGGGAAAATCTAGCCAAATAACTCATGTTGCATAACTTATGAAGGTGTTTGTGGGCATGGAATAGCTGTAGATTTTTCACTCATTTCTCATACAGTTCAGTGTTGCAATTTTTCCACTGTACATTTCCTGTGACTTTTTTATTACTCCTTCAGCAATGCTTCAGATTTACTCTGAGCATAGTCTGTAATTTAGGTCCTTGCAGGAAGCCTGGGTGTACAGCACACTTGTAAAGTGTCTGCAGACACTTTGGGATTAGACTGTCCTGGCAAAGGACGTGACTGTGAGAAATGGGCATATGGAATCTACTCTGTAATCATCAAATGTATTTAATCTGTCATCTCCATGAAGCTGGTTGCAGATGTAATTTTTTTATGTGTTGAATTTAGGGGGTTTTTTTGCTACTTCATGGTTAAATTTAAAGCACTTAGAGCTTTTTCTCCAAACAAGTGAGGTACTTTAATTTATGAAAAAAAGAGAAGAAAGACAAGAGGAAGAAATATGTAGCTGAGATTTTTGTTTCACCTTTCTATTAGTATATATTTTTCAAAAGGCAGCAATAGCTCTTAAAATTAGGTATTTAATATTCCACTGCCCATCTGATTTATTGCTCACCCTTCCACATCTGAGACTCTCTGTCATGGAGACACTTGCTATAATTTTTTTATGCAATTTATAGCTGTCATTATTATATAAACCTCTAAAATTCAATCTGAGGGCAAATAATTTAGCTCATCTACCTGGTTTAAACATATAAGGACACTTTCCTTATTAGAAAATCTTGCTTTCATTAATTTCATAACAGATTAATAAAGTGAAAAACTCTTTGTAGCTCCTAAATAGGTTTCAGGCACCATGAATTCTGTCTCCTGACAATAACTATAACACAATAAAAATGAAGCAAGTTTTGCTTGAGTACAAATGGAATTGTGCACACTCCTTGGGCAGAGATTGATTTTCCATCTTGGGCTTGTTTTCCTCTGGTGTGTTCTCAGGCAAGTTATCTCTAGCCTCCACAGATAAAGCTGAGGGACAGTGAAGTAGTCATCCATGTGCCCTCTACCCCCAACCCTTTGTAACCAGTGGAGAGAAATAGTCACTTATGGGGAAATTCCTCCTGTCTGCATGAGGTGTCCCTGTCGAGTGGAAATAAACATGCATCTGGACGTGGTTTTTTCCTGGCTGCAGAGGAACTTTAAATGATTTGCAGCTATGATAACTTCTAAACAGGCTTAGGTGGGGCGAGAGCTACCTCGGAGCAAAACTAAAACCACTTTCCAAATGTTGCTTTGAAATGGGAAGTGTAATTCATACTAGTTTTCAAAAAGATGCAGCTTCCTAAGTAAGCAGAACTGTTTGGGATCCCACTGAGGCTGGAGGTCTGAAGCACCTTCTAGTGGTGCCATGAAGCTGGAGTGTCCACCATGGTGCCTCGAGATGGCTGATGTACTTAGGTAACACTGTGCCAGTCTGTGAAGCCATTTGTCAGAAGCTGTCAAAGCACTTTCTAGCGTGACTCCTCGTGATCTCTGGTACCAAGCGATGTGAATGCAGCGCCAGTGAGGCGGGAAGGAATGAGTCTTGGATCTCGGAATTGGAATGTACCCACTGAGCTCAATGCTGAGTGGTGGCTGCCAAGGCACTGCTCTGACACTGGGATGGAAAGACTGCTTACTTGGTGGAATTCTTGTATTTCCCCATCTCTTTGCATCCCTTCCCAGCAATCCTGCCCTCCTCTAGGTTTCTGCTGCTGGGCGTGCAGATCAAATCCTAACACACACTTTTCAGTGTCTTCCCAGTATCTCTCCCTTCTTTTGTATTCATTCGTGTTTTCTCTCTGCTCCTTCCTTAGGCCAATTCTCCTATTCTCCTTTCACTGAGAATAGACATCAAGGTAGACAAAGCAAGTTTATCCCAAAAAGCTTGTGTGAAGTGGCACACGCTTCACTTAGAAACTGTGGGTCTGTATGTGAAGTTACCTGTTTTTAAGAAGTGAACTGTTTAATGAGCTCTTTTTTGTTGTAATTTCCCATTGTCTTCCCATTATGCATCCACATCAAGTTCTACCTGTCACGTGTTCTTAGTAGTAAGAGACAGACTGTAAATACCCTTCATGGAGCCTGTCAGTCACATCACAATAAAACTTTCTTCTCTCATCAAAATGTCTAAACTATCTGCTTAGGAATTTATGAAGGCCTTCAAACAACTCATCCTACTGCTCTATAAAGACTCAAGGCATGATAGCTGATGCCTCACCACGCAGGCAGTCATCTGGTAGGACCAACTACATGGAATATATTAACAAACCAGGGTGGAACAGAGAGGGAGTAATTTGGCTGCCCTGGAGGCAAGACGTGGAAAGACCATCAGAAAGCTGGGCTGGACCTCAGCCTGCTCAGGTCTAGAAGCCATAAGGGCTGCCAGATCCTTCTGCCTGAACTAGGAAGCTGCATTTGGGAAAGCTGAGTTGTAATTCTGGCTGGGATTACAGGACTGTTTGCAGGTGTGAGTTGTTCAGGTCTGGCATCTAAGGAAATGTGCCTGGGGTCATCTGGAAGGCACAGTCACCTCTGAGCTCCACCAGTTCTTACAGACAGCATGTCCCTGGAATAATGGCATGCCAAAATGTCTGTCAGTAAAGTTCAGAGCACCTTTGGGAATCACCCTAAATGTTCCCAGCAGCCTTACCACTGGGGGTTGTGCTCAGCTGTACCTGGTTAAATCTGGCTTGGTGGTCACGTGGTGCCTGCTGTCACTAACTGGGAAGGGCTTTGGCATTTGAGGACCTTTAGGATCTATAGGAAGTTGAAGCTTGCAGAGCCATTGACAATTTTTTCTTCACACACACATTCTTCAGTATATTCTTTTTAATTAGGACATAACCGAGCAATGCTTGGTTGAGTTGTCCTGCTATTCCATTAATCCACCTGTAGTTTTACAGGAAAACAGTGTGTCTGTTGGATGTTTTCATTGTGTCTCAACCTACTAGACGAGGTTTGACTGATGGTTGGTTTAGTCATGGTTCTGACGTGCTCTTTCCTTATAGTTCTAATTGGTTTTTGGTATGAGCTGCAGTTAATTAGCATGCCCCTCTAGCTCATGGAGCTCATAGTAATATCAACATTTGTTGTATAAGGTTGTGCAAATAACTGAGGCTTTGCTTAACTAAAATAATTATTTGAACCATCGGAAAAAATGTTTGACACAGACAAAATATGTACATGTTCAACTAAAATAAGAACAAAAATATTTAGATTGACTGTTTGACTTGTCATTACATCTTCAGTGTAAAATACATGTTAGGAAAAGGAGACTGGAAATGCAGAGTGGCCTGTGGTTGGATAACCTCTCTTTTGTCTACTGGGTCGACTGGTACAACACTTGCCCTGAGTGAAGGAAGCCAAGTTTAAATCCCTCTGCTATTTCAAAAGAATTGAATAGCTAATACCCAGCTCAAAGGTTAATTACTAATAGCTGGTTAATTGCTATATTTAATATCCTTCATACCCTTTTTTTGCTTGCTGAGCTCTGTATCAAAGTAGAAGTTAATTACTGTGTATTTTTTTCCCATGCTTTTAAGCACCAGCTTTGCTTCATTCTCTGAGATTTCAGAAACACTTTTTGTAAGATGCAACTTTTATCCTCATGTTTGCAAAAGTAGGGCAATATTAAGCAGGTTTTCTCATGGTGTAAGTCAGTGTAGATCCCTTGCTGTTGATAGAGCCAGACTGAATAATAGAAGTTCAATATTTTGACTCATTCTGTGTGTTGGAGTGAAGGAGGTCAGGTGCATCACATTCCTGGGAGCACAATATGCCTGTCTCAGATTTCCCTTTTAAAATTTGAACTTTTGCTTTGCTTAGGAAAGATGTTTTTCAGAATACTAGGAGATCAGAGAGAATACTGTAGTGGAGTCAGTGGGTCAGTTTTGCTTCAGGTATATGAAGCCTGCAGTTCACTTATCTCTTATTGTTTCTTTTTCTCCAGCTCTTGGAAAAAATGTTTTTCTTTAGTGAAAAGTGTCATTAGGAATTCCATGACTGGCTGGAGTGGTTTTAAAAAAGCTTGCTGGTGCTTTAAGAAGCCAGATTTACATATTTCATGTTTAAAGAGATTTACACTATGCCTCACGTGCCTGTATAGAAAGATAGAGCTTTCATTATAGGTTTAGTGTCACTGCGGTACAAGGATTAATACTCTTTCCTCCACCTCACTCTGTGTAGCTGGGTACAAGTGCCTGGTGTGTTCCTGGTTGGCTGAGCTGTAGGGGTGCTTTCATATTCAGGGAGATGTATGTTTGGATGATTAAAACAAGCTTTTGCACCACTCTGCAGAGAAACCCACAGATGGCAATCCTAGAGAAAGATCAAGGACTGGAGCATCTTTCCAGGCTTCTGGTTATTTTCGGTTGTGCTCTGGGGAAGGAGGGAGAGGATTGTTGACTTAAACTGCCAAGGTTAAGTGCTTTGTATCAAAAAGCTGAACTGGATGAAGGCTCAAAGGGCCAAATTCTGCCCTCGGTAGCTGTGTTGCAGCCTTGGCACAGTCACAGGCTGTTCCATGCTCTAGTGGACAGGGATATTTCACCCTTAGGACGTGTCTCCTCAGCAGCGTGTGACGCAGAACACGAGCTAATGGAAGGCGCAGCTCAAGTGCTGCATAATTGGGCACCTGGGGATGTGCTGTGACATGTTGGGCAAATGTTTTCTGCAAGGTCCTGTGGTAGCACAGGTGGGAATTCCTAATGGTCCGTTGAATGCTGCACACATGTTCCCTCTGTGCCCAGACATGGTTGTTTCTCAGCTGGTTTCCCAGAGCTGTCAGTGTGGCTGGGGGCAGGATCTGATTCCGAGAGATGAGCTGCATCCCTGCATGCTGGGGATGGGGGGGCTGTCAGGACAGAAAGTGATTAGCCACTGTCCAACACTGCTCCCTCATTTCATGTAAGAATATTTTCAAGGTCTTTGGAGTTCTTTGAATTAATGGCCAGAGTATTTTTCATGCTTTCCTTACCTGGGGCTAGAGGAACATGCTGTCAGCTCCAGGAAGGTGTCAGTCTGAGTCCCTGCCTGGTCATCCATTATAGCATTTTCTTCCTTTACCTTTGCCTTTTGTCAGTCTTATTTTATTTTTGTTTCTTCATGTCTGTGATGAAATTAGCAGGGGGAAAAAGGCATTCTAGGCTGTTTCTGAGATTTTTAAACATTTTTAAATATTTTAGCTTGTAATGGGATTTCTGGCTGGTAACTTGTGTGAAGCTTCTCAGTCATCTAAGAGTTGATTTTTGGTAACTTGCTGTTACGTTTGTTTCTTAAGAGAAATTCTCCAGTACTACAATAAACATTATCTGAAATTTAGCTTTCTGAGGACATTGAAGTGATAGTTTCTGTTAAATATGTAGATGGATATAGATATGTATGCATGAGTGGGCAGTATACACCCTTATATATTTACGCACACATGAACTATGGATATAAATATATATAACTTGAATTGACTCATGCTAAGTAATCTATGAAAAGAAAATAGTAATCTTAAATATGTTTACATTGATTTATAGTTCTCCTAGTCTGTGTTTTTCTGCAAATTCTTGCTTTTAGAGCTTTTGTTGTCCAAAACTCTATGATTATTTTTTTTTTTATTCCCCAGGGGGATATTAGGTCCTTTATTCACCAAGCCAGGGAAAAGTTCCATTAATGTAAGCAGGATCAGAGTTCAGTAGCTATGCTTATTGCTGAATTAATAAATAAATTGCCTTGCACACAAGAAGATGGGATTTAACATGAGTAAAGTGTATGTTTGCCCCACATCCCAGCAGCATTCAAACTCACTGTTTTGACTGCCTGACTTCATAGCTGTGCTCCCTGCAAGATGGAAAGGCTTTTCATTTCAATGCTGAAGTCAATAATTATGGAGGTTATCATTTTCATGCTCAGAAATTCATGTCATTTTCATAAATCATTCATTTCATTTCATAAATCATGCTTTACAGCTGCAGAATGGAAACTTATTGCTGGACATTGATGAAAATCTTGTTTCAGTCACTCAGGTAAGGTTGTGACCCTAAAAATGTTTTAAGGAAATATAGATGAATTCATCTGTAGGAACAGTGCAATTTGAAAATGTTCAGCTTGGGATTTACTTCACTGGAATTTAGCTAATATCACATGTGAATAATTTAAAAAAGCTTAATGGGTAAAATCAGTTCTGGAGTGATTGTGAAACCACATAAGTAAAAGAACTGTTTGGTGGCCAGAATCTCATCTGCTGCAAGTGAACAAAACTAGATCTGTGTCAGAGAAGATACATTCATTTATTCAGGTTGATAATTGAGTTGTAGGAACAAGCTAAATCCAAAATCCAGATCTCAACCATTTGGGACTTCAAAATCCCACCTCCAAGTGGTGCTGTTTGAAGTTGTCTCTAGTAATTCAATGAGGAAGTTGTGTTGCCACTAAATTTCTGTTCACCTTCTCTGACATGGTTCTGTAGCTCCTGTTGCACATCAAGTTGCTATTCTGAAAGAAATAATTCCCCTGTAAATATATTCCTTTTATTTTATTTTATTGTGAATGAGGGTTTGTTACAATAAATAGTGAGGTTGGTTTTCCTGTCCCTCTCTCCAGCTGCCTGTTTAGAAATCCCCCTGCAGAGTTCAGAGCTTTAACACCATTATATCTGTGAAGAGCTGCCAAAGATCCATCACCTTGAAACACTCTGAAAGGCACCATTATTCCCATTTTACAGGGGTGTTGAGGCATCGAGATCCAAGTTACCACCTTTCAAATACACACCATATGTCTGAGTTCAAAAGTGTGCTAACTCTCAGTTTTGACTATTGATATGACACATATGATATTTTTTTCCACAAAAAATGTCTAACTTCACAGACACTTTCTCCTAGTCCAGGTAACTTCACATCCCCTCTGGCTTGCTCTCCTGCTCCTTCATAGAATCATCCTGGTTGGAAGGGACCTTGAAGATCATCAAGTCCAACCATAACCTAAATCCCCGTATCATAACCTAATTTACCCATTCAGTGCTTAAATCATGTCCCTAAGCACTATATCTACATTTCTTTTAAATACTCCCAGGGATGGTGACTCCACCACCTCCCTGGGCAGCCTGTTCCACTGTCCAACAACTCTTTTGGTAAACACTGGGGGAGCCTTTGCTTATGGCCTCCTCAAAAGGACACCAGCTATTTCTTAGCAAGCCAGGAAGGAGAAAACAGTGGAGAGCCCATCAGTGATGCAGCAAAGGGCAGATTTAAGGGTGGTGCTGACCAAGTCATTTGGAGAGATGAAAAGAAAAAGTGGCTCTTTCAGTGATTCAGTGTCACCTGGCATCCCTTGAGTCAGTGGTGCCTGCAGGAGGCTTGAAGTGATTTCCAGCCAAGTGCTACTGTTGTCATTGTTCTGACTGTTCTGGGCACTTTAACACCACTTGCCTGGTGTTTTTGCACACACTGCAGCAGTGACTTAGGGGCTGCTTTGCTGCAGCTTTTCTTTCCCCTCCCCCCCCCTCCCAAAGCTACTTCTAGCAGTGTTTTAGTCATATACCCTAGAATTGGTGTACCCAGAAGGAAAGATGGATTTTCTTCCATTTCCATGCAGATACTTAGAGAGATGTGTAAGTCCATAAGAAGAAAATATATTGTCATAGCACTAAAGCAATGTGATGTATTTAATTCAAGACATGATGGCTTGGAATGTGAAATAATTCACCCCATGGCACATGATGAGACCCAAAGCTGAGACTCATCCAGGCTTTTGTAAAAATGGGAATAGAGATTAGATTGCAAAATTGTATAAACATCTGAAATTCTTATATTTTGAATATTAGTCTTATTTCTGAAGGGATCACTTATAATGAAAGGTTGGGGAGGGGGGAATCTTAGGGTGGTCTTGTTTGTTTGGTGGGTTGTAAAGACTGAGCAGCCAGTGGCTCATGCCTAAAGCACTATGTGTTGGCTACATTTGCAGGTCAAGACTCTATTGGATTTCAAGCCTATATATATGATAGGAGTCTGCAAGTTTTATGTGCCCAAGATGGGGAGGAGGTTCAATGAACAGAGTTAAAATTTGCAATAAATCTCATTCATAATAAGAATTGTGGCTTCCCACATGCATGGGTGGGATTGAGTATGATACAGGGGAGAAGGAAGCCAGTAGTAAGCAGAAAGGTAGTGGAGAAAGGGCAGTTATTGAGTTCCCACTGAGCTTCCCAGAAGAGCCACCCTGATAAGGATGGTAGATGGGGTTTAGGTTTCATGCAGAATTACAAGGGATCCATGCCTTAACATCCTATTTTCTCTTCTGGTTCAGTTGAGTGAGGCCTGTATGGGCAACCTATTTTGAGCTCTGTCTGAGAGATGCCCTGAGAAAACACTTCCCGCATGAATTAAATGTAGAGCTGCAAACTTAGAGTAACCCAGTTGTACATCCTCCTTCAAGTCCACTTATCCAGGTCACACCTGTCCCGTGAGCAAGGGGAAATCAGGCAGCACTTGAAAAGCCCTTTCATTCTGTATCCTTCTGTCCCTTCCACACTCTGCTGCCATTTAAGACCTTGACATGGGGGTTTAGAAAAGGAGCCAGGGAAAAGGGCTGGCTGTAAATCATGCTCTCTGATGTTAAGGACAGAGCAGTAATCCATCCAGTCCCATTCTGGATAGCTTTTTCATACTTACTCAATTTTTTTATGGTAGAGAATTCCCCATAGAATCATTTTATAGGGTCATCTGCTGCCTGTTTGGGTCCATCAGCAATATCAAAAAGCCACAGCTTGAACCCATGTGTTTCCTCCATATGGGACTGGACGTTTAAAGCCCTCATGGCTTTTGAGAAGATTATATTGCTAGCTGTTACCAATTAGCTTTACAGGCTGTGTCTAGTTAACTCACACTTACTTGTCCTCAAAAGCTAAATGGTAATTCTGTTTGTTTGTTTTTCTGTTTACAGGCTGTTACCCAACTAGAGCTTTTTGGGGACATGTCCACTCCTCCTGATGTAACCTCTCCCCCAGTGAGTATCCAGGGAAACTGGGGTGTGCCTTCTTCCACATGCTATTTCCAGCACATTTATTGAGCACATTTACAATTCAAGGTATCAGCCATTTCACTAGGGAGGATTTCAAACATTTTTATGTTGCAAGAAAATAGAAGTGAAGCAAATTGAATGTGGAGTCACTGCTTCATGATGAAGTGCAAAAATATCTTCTAGTTTTATTTTTCCTGATACAGGGCTGGGTGTCACATGAGATATAACCTGAGCTGCAGATCTCCTTCCCTGGTGTTGATCAGAGGTGCATGCCTCACTGCACTCTGTCTCTCCCCTGCACTGCAGGAAGATCCAGCTCCAGCCTTAGATATCACGTATCTTTGGTTCCACCAAGCACATAGTCCAGAACTGCCATTAAGGAAGGAAGACAAAACAGTAGAGAGATGTGTTTGGGGCCAGAAAGAGTTTTCTCAACATACTTCTGTGCATCATAAAATGAAAACACAATCATTTTCCTATAAAGATGATGAATCTTACATTATGCTCTAGAGGAGTATGAATACACCAAGAAAATTCAGATGTTGTGAAGTCAGGAGTCTCAGACCTGTGGAGCATGTTCTAGGACTAGATGTGCCAAGTCTTGTCTCCTCATCCTTAGCTTGCTCAGCTGGATTTGGTTTCTCCTTGAATGTGGACCTATGACTCTGGTCCTGTGGGTTAAATGCCAGATACTTCATTTGCCTTTATTGTTTCTTATGTTCATGCCTTGCTCACTGCCTCCACTGGTTGTCACCTGAGCCCTAAAATCTCAGGTCTGTATGTTATGGAGAAAGAAACACTGTCAGTATTTTGCATGTGATTTATACCAGGCAAATTTTATTTTTACTTTTTTCGTCTGGTACAAAATTTCTCATTTTCTTTATTGTTCTCCTGTCTCCAGCAAATTCTAACACTTTTGTTTCTTTTGCTTCTTTCCTTCCACAAGTTTGCATTCTTTTTTCTTCCCATTTTTCCCTGCAAACCTGTGTTTTTAAGAGTTATGGCTGATGTGACACAAAAGTATGTGCTGCAGGAGCTGCAGCTGATATGTCATCATTGCATTTTATTAATGTCTTCTTACAGACTCCTGCTACTCCAGGTGATGCCTTTATCCCATCTTCGTCCCAGTCACTTCCTGCTAGTACAGACATGTTTGGTTCTGTACCTTTCAGCACTGCTGCCGTACCCTCAGGTAAGAAATCTGGGGAACAGGCACTTGACTGAAATTTGGTGATCAGTTCTTGGCTTTAGTTTGCATTTCAGTAGTCAGGGCATTAATTTAGTACAGTGGAAGGGAAAAGGATTTTGAGGACAGGGCTGCAGGGCAAGGCAAACCAAGCCTTTAACAAGCAGGGAGCACATTATGTTAAATTTAACTACATCTTTTAAAAGAAAAGCCAAAAAAGTCACTGAGAGTTCAACCATAGTTCAGCCATCTGGGTAACAGACCTTCTAGGTACAGTAGCAATAGAGAAAAAAGCATGTAGTTTAGCTTTGGTTTCTTTGCAGTAGCAATTAATATCCTGGGCAGTCTCCAGTAAATAAAGGATGAGAGATAGAGGATTCCATTGCATTTCAAAGGTTTTCTACTTAGTCTTATCCTGATATTTCCTTTAGACTTTTCTGTGTTTCTCAAAGTGCTCAAAATTCCAAAGCTGCACAGACTTGCAGCTTCGGTTGATGAGTTCTGCCTGGGATACTCAGAGCACAGCAAGAGCAGCACTGTCAGCTCCACTTAGGAGGGAAAAGGAGGAGGAAGAGTGCCTGGAATCATTCAACAGAACATTTGATCATATAATTCCCACATGGACTCTTGGTAGCTTGACAAGAGTGTTCAGGTCTGACAGGAAGCAATTATAATTTTAGTTTTACTCTTTGTTTTCCTTGCCAACTAGAGAAGGTTTATGCTAGCATAATACCTGAAGCAGTTTGTTGCTGTTAGGTGTGTAGTACAGAAGCAGCTCAGGACTTTATCTTCTCAAGTAACTGGGTAATAACAAAATGTGTTTGTTTGTTTGTTTGTTTTTAAATCTGGATTTGTCTGGTTTCCAACTTTATGACACAATTTGAGACACTTACTTTGCTCTTCAAGTGCCCATGGTTTGTAACTGTGTCAGAAGAGATGGTGTAGAGTCTTTCTCTTGTGAGAAGGTCCCCCTGTCATTCAAGGGCCCTTGAGCTGGAATCCAATGTGTATTAAGGTTCTTCCCTCTCACTTAGAACCGATTTAGTCCTTGCCCTTAGAGGGACAGGGCAGGCAGAGGTGGAAGGCAGAGCATGGGGGGCGGGGGGACAGGGAATCAAGGAGAGCCCACAGAGCACAGCAGGTTGTACTGCAAAGGGGTAAGTTCTGGAAATGTTTTTGGAGCTCCGGGGCTTATGGGAAGTGGTTGGCCAAACTGATCCTCTCTGTGCTTTGAGAGAGCTGCCAGATGGTCAGCTGCTGGCAGGGGCCTTGCACACAGGGCTGCACAGACCCAGGAGGAACTCCCTGAGAAAGAAGGACTTTTTTTGTTCATGTGAGGAGAAGGAGTATTACCAATATCCACCAGTTGGTGGTTTTGCTTTTAAGTATTTGTTCAGTGATGTGAATTCAACCCTGTCTTTCAGTTTTCAAGTGTGCTGAAGCTCTGGGATCACTGATGTAGCCTGCATGTTTCTGATTCACTGTGCAGCTTCTTCTGCATCCTCTTCTCTGTAGTGTTAAAATCTTTCCTCCTTTGTTGTTTTTTTTTCCCCTGTGCTCTCTCTGTTCTTTGAAGGTTATGTTGCCATGGGAGCTGTTCTGCCCTCCTTCTGGGGACAGCAACCACTTGTTCAACAGCAGTTGGCCATGGGTGCTCAGCCTCCAGTTGCTCAGGTGATGCAGGGAGGACAACCGATCGCGTGGGGCCAACCCGGTCTTTTTCCTCCTACTCAGCAACCGTGGCCATCTGTAGCTGGTCAGTTCCAACCAACTGCCTTCATGCCAACACAAACTGTTTTGCCTTTACAAGCAGCCATGTTTCAAGGTACCATTGCTCCTATAGCTACTGTTCCACCCACAAGCGATTCCAACAGATCAAGTCCACAGACAGACAGGCCCAGACAGAAAATGGGAAAAGAAATGTTTAAAGATTTCCAGATGGCTCAGCCTCCACCAGTGCCATCAAGAAAACCAGATCAGCCTTCCCTCAGTTGTACCTCAGAGGCCTTCTCAAGTTACTTTAACAAAGTTGGGATGGCACAGGAAGCAGATGATTGTGATGACTTTGACATCTCTCAGTTAAATTTGACTCCTGTGACTTCCACGACACCATCTACAAATTCACGTGAGTATCCATGTGCTTTCATCCATACCTTTCCTCAACGTGGCTGTCCCTCAAAGCATTCCTTCCTTTGTTTTTTCAGAAAGTAAATTGCAACACAGATATATGGGCTGGGAACCTTCATGCATGTTGTAGGTTATCAAATGTTATTGCAGCCATAAAGAAAAGTATCAGAGAGGAATTCCAGAGACCGATGAGATCAACAGCCCCAATAGCTGCAGTCTGAAATTCAGTTTCTGAGAAGACAGTAATAATAGATGTTCTGTGCTAGGGACCTACAAGTTGGTTGGAAAGTGCCCGTGGCTTTCAGCCTTAGAAATGGTTTCACTTATGTGCCATGACAGAGCACTGGAACAGGCTGCCCAGAGAGGTTGTGGAGTCTCCTTCACTGGAGACATTCAAAACCTGCCTGGACAAGTTCCTGTGTGATGTGCTCTGGGTGATCCTGCTCTGGCAGGAGGGTTGGACTAGATGGTCTTTTGAGGTCCTTTCCAACCCCTGAGATTCTGTGATTCAAGCCATACTTTGTAGAAATGAGGTTATGGATATGTATTTTAATGGCTTGATGTATTGGGTACGTGAGGGAGTTCACGGAAGAGGTGTAAGATAAGATGCTCGTGTTCATAGCCTGGGGATGGGGCATTTTGCAGGTTGCAGAAAGGAGGGATTAATGAGACACAGATCTACCAGGGGCCAGTTGGAGACCTTCTGTTTTGCTTGCACAGTGCAGGCAGTTCATGCATTCTTAATGTAATGTCGTGGTGCTTCTCTGACAGATACAGCCAAGCTTAATTTGGAAACAACTCAATGAAATCAAATATATGGAACAGATAATGACTTCTGTAACTCAAATTTACTTCTTACAGCTCCTCATCAGAAAATTATTTTCAGGAGTAATAAAATTTTAGGGCTCTAAAGCATGAGCAGATTTTGTGGTGCTCTGTCTTTCTGAGCGAATTAACAGACGTGTTTTTTTGCTGTTACCTTGGTCTTTCTTTAGCTCCAACCCCTGCACCCAGACAGAGTTCTCCATCAAAATCATCAGCATCTCATACCAGTGATCCTGCTGCAGATGACCTCTTTGAAGAGGGGTTTGAAAGCCCAAGCAAAAGTGAGGAGCAAGAGGCTGTGAGTAGCATCGAGGTTTATGAATCCTAATCAGCTCTTTTTAGCTAGAAAAGACAAGCTACTTAAATGTTGTTCAGTAGTGCCAGAAATAACTACTCTACTGGGGCTGGTTGGTGTTTAAGGGAGAGCTGCAGACAGCATTTGCTTCCCAGCTTGGTGTTGATAGCTAAAAGCATGACATGTTGATAAGCACTAATACTGCATACAAGGAACCAAACTCAGAGTTCAAGTGCCAGCTTACATACATGCATATATATATGGTAGTTGTATCCAACGTCCTTAACATACCAGCATTCAGTTGTTAATGGTGAGGGAGTCCGAGGTAAAACAAGATACATGCTGAGGCTGCAGAGAGAGATGTGAGAGTTTGTGTGTTAAAAAGATGATGGTTGTTGTTGTCTTGCACATTCTTGCATCCCAGTTGCTTGCCTAGTTGCATTCCTCAATGTTCTGGCCCTCAGTATGTGATTTCTTTGCCTTAGACTCAGTGAACCAAAGCAAGAAATGTCATCCAATGACTGTAAATCACAAGGTGTCTTAGGCAGATAAGAGCCTAAGTGAGCCCAAGGCAAGAGGAAGTCTGTACAAAAAAAGGACCTGAAGGTACAAAATCACACAAGCTTGGACTCCTTCTGATTCACATAGACTCACTGGCTTCCAGGGCCTTTTGCAGTTCTGGTTTGTTGGATCTGGTACCTTCTGAAGTCTGTGGCAGCTCCTGGCTGGGCTCCAGCAGGTACTGGTGTGGTCCTTTCCTGCCTGCACCAGCTACAGGAAACCATTATGGTTTTTGAGAAGAGATCAGCGGTGAGGTCTCACTTCCCGGTTTTCATGAGATAGGATGTTATGCCCACAGCATGAAAATAACCTCGTGTTGACTTTTCACTTTCTTATGGTTGAGAAAAAAAGGTGTTATGTTCTTGTATTCTAGCCTGATGGGTCTCAGGCCTCATCCAACAGTGATCCATTTGGTGAGCCAACTGGTGATACTATAAGTCCACAGGTCGGTAGCTAGATAGCACAGGTTGGGGTAGGTATCTGTCCTTTTTTTCTCTACACCTTGAGGTGCTCACTTATTCCTCCACCAGTGCCTACCATTCCTTTCATGGATGCATGGTTTATTTTCCCCTTTCATCTCTTCTGTTTTTCCTCTCCATTATCCACAGTGTATTCCTCATGCTCGGTGGTTTGCATGGCTTTTGCCATTCACTAAGTGTTGCAACTTATGCAAATGTGTGTGTTTCAGCTGCCTGCATGCTACAAAGAAATGTAGACTGATCTTTGTGTTCAAATTCTAAGGGGAAATAGGGAAACTGAGCCATTACTAACAGTGCATTAGGCAGAACATTGTATTTTTTATCAAATCCACTCTGGCCTGCAGTCAGATGTAACGTATTAATGGAATAAGACATCTTACCCATTGACATAACAAACATTAAATAAAATTATGTAATGATACATGAACACCTCTACCCTAAATCAATGTGATAATCAGTAGAAGCAGCACATTTATTATCTGCATGTAAAAAACATTGAAATGGGTTTGTGTGTTTTTATCCCCGACTGCAAATTAAAAACATCTGAAAGTTATAATCATTCATATTACCATTGGCATGCTGATGTTCCAAAAATTATTCATCAAACAGAATTAATTTGAATCCAGACAGACGGGAAAGATGATCTCTTCATCTTTTGTGTTACAAAATATGGTAGATGATGTGGCTGCCACGGAATGTTCTGTGATTTGTTTCAATACAGTATTTATGTTTTACCAAAAAGACAGTAAAGCTACGAAGTTTTATTTGTGCTGAGCATTTTTATTCCAGCCAGATACTCTCTGGTGTTACTATATGAAGGATATGTTTCATTATCTTCTCCCTGTCTGCCATTCATGTTTTGTACTACTACAAGATCTGATGCAGCTTCTGTGCTCCAGCACTGAGCTCCTGGAACAAATCCGTAACAGTGGTAGAAACCTTTGGAATTTTGTACAGAAACTGCACATTGTTTACCAGTGATTATCCACCCTGAGCCAAATTAATTTTATTTCAACTCAAGATTAATCGTTTCGTTAGGAGTCAGTTTACTTTGTACATTAAAAATGGTTAAAAAATCTTACAGTAACTTAGTTTTAATCCACTTGGGACTAATAAGATTATCTCTTAATAGTATGTGGTGGTGCGGTGAGAAGGCATCTCCCCCTTCTTGAGCTTTACTAACATAATGCTCAGCTCTTGGAGGCTAAAGCAAAAGTAGGGTTAAGCTTTGAGTCTCATTGAGTCTAAAACCAAAAGTGTAAAGGTGAAGACAAGCTGGGATGAGCTGCTCTAGGAAGAACATCCTTTGGTTATTGTACTCCAGCAATAACTACTTCTGCAGATGGAGGGTGCCACATATTAAGTGGGCTTTGCCTTTGCCTGACCTCAGCCAGCACTGACATAGCTGGTTATCCCAACTTCTGCCCATTTCAGAAGTTCTGTCCAATGT
Organism: Chaetura pelagica; assembly: GCF_000747805.2. Taxonomy (NCBI): domain Eukaryota; kingdom Metazoa; phylum Chordata; class Aves; order Apodiformes; family Apodidae; genus Chaetura; species Chaetura pelagica. The sequence goes on along the minus strand of NW_009952574.1, from coordinate 1,666,680 downwards.
CAAGAAAGAGAATTTGACCTTTACCTGAGTCCCACCCTCTGCAGACCCATAGGCATTTGTTTTTTGTGTAATTCTGATACTTGTTACGGGCAGAATAATGATAAAAACTCCCTGATTTTCTGCCTGTCACAAAGATAGTTGGCATCATTGATAAACTAGTACCACGCACACTTACTTACCTGGAGTTGTGGAAGTTAACTTGAAACAGTAGTTCAAGGCTGTTACTACATTTTACCATGGAAGGCAGTCAAGTGAGGGCCTCCTTTTGCTCTGCTTTTATAGAACATTTAGTAAAATAGATTCTTTTACCTGTCAGGGGTCTCTGGGAGCTACAGGACCAGTGCATTACCAGTCATTCCATAGGCTTTTTCTAGATTTGTTCTTAATCCTAACAGAGTCTTGCATAAAATATGGATGATTCTCAGAAATGTATTCTGGGAAATGTTAAATAATGTAACTGATTATCGTATTAGGGTAATTCCTAAGAGCTGTAGGCAGGAACAGGAAGCTGAACAAAAAGAAAGCCTCTCTCCACTGAAGTTACACTGATATCATTGTGCCTCTGTGCATTCAGCAGCACGTCTGTAGGAAATCCACTTGCTAAACCCAGCCCATCTAATTCCGGAGCTTGGTACGGTGGGAGCAACGGAAGGCTAAGCTCCATGGAAAATGATCCATTCAGGACTTACTGCTGTGGGGTGTGTTGAGCTCTGCATTTGGAGGGAAACTTAATGGGGAGAAACGTGTAGTACAAAAGAATCACAGTCTGCATAAAAGCCACTTTTGTGTGTCAGATAGGAGGTTACTTTGCTCTTTAGAACATGGTTCTTCATGCCAAGAACAGCACAGGATACAACGCTGGTGAATGGACCTCTCAGGAGCATGACTTGGTATTGTATTTAGAAATTTCAAATATCCCCATTCCCATCACTATTAAATCAGCTATGCCCACATAATGTCTTTACTTGCCTTGTCTTGATGCATTCAGAATGCTCACCTGCCTCGTATTTTGTACCCTCAGCTCTCAAGGTACTTAAGCAATTTGGTTTCTTGGTTCCTTCAGATACTCCATATTCTCGTGTGGAAATAATGCAGCATCTTCAGTTACAATCTTCTTTTCTCCCTTTTTCCCTCTCTTCCTTTTTCAGTCTTCAACTTGAAACTCTAAAAATCCTTATCCTACCAGTAGCCATTCTTACAATTCACTCTTCTGTGAATAGTGAGGGGTTCTTATTAGGTAAATGTGACATTTTATGGAAATGTTACATTTTGTGTCCCTGTATGATTGGAGATAAGAACCAGACAGGTCTAACTTTCAGAGGTGAAAAAAAAGCAACTCTTTGCAGAGCTGTTCAAAGCAAGATTTTTATTCAGTTGGTTTCCCTTTGTTTGTGAGCAGCATTGAGGATGGATAATGGTTTTCCAAAAGGAATGAGGAGGACACTGAATAATGAGAGTGCCATCTTCAGCTGACTTAGGTGTCATCCCTACTGCTGTCTTCAGAGACACTGTGGGAGGGAGGTATCTATGGTGAAAAGAGAGAGAGGAAGAACTGTATTTAGCTACAACGCTACCAAATATGTTGAACTTTTCTTATTATTGACATTTTGGATTAAAGCAAGAAGTTTGAACTGAGGAGTTTTCACCTGGTCATGCTCTTCACACCCAACCAGCCTGAATTACAGGGTGTTGGGTGCAGATCCTGCCAGTGCAGCAATTTCTGTTCTTGGGGGTATTACAGCCTAAGCCCCTAACTCAGCTTCAGCCATGGGTCTAGCATGTCATGACACTAGGAAGTCCTGAAGCTGTACAGTGGGAAGCTTAGCATAGGCTATGGAAAGGGGAAACTTCAAGCATAATGAGAAAAGGGAAGGAGAGGAGCCAACTTTGACTCTCTGATGTCAGGCCTCTATGCATACTTGTCGTTATGTTGGCCAGCATCTCCTAACCAAACATCCTCATTGTGCAAAGAATAAATTCAGCCTCAATACTACAATGCTGGATATAACAAATGTGGTCTCACTCCATATGGACGACACAAACTGCACAAACTGGTGCTCGAAGGCAAATTAGCAACAGAATAAAACTTCTGGAAGAGAATAAAGGGAATATTTAATACCAGAATTATTGCAATAAAAGTCATTTTAAGTGCTGGAACAAATACAGCTCTGTTGATTTGTTGCCCAGTTCTAGACTTGCACTGGCAGTCGTTCACGAGAGATTCTCAGGAAACCTTCAAAACATTTGTGGCTGGAGCATATCTCCCTCAAAAAATTGTTTAGTTGTTCTGTGGAATGTGTGCAGACAATTATAAGCCCTCAAAATATGTCACACCCTTCATGATGCTATCAGCAGTGTCAGGAGAGCAACAGTTCATTAGAATATTTGTCTATCAGCTTTTGGTGGGACTTCAGTGGCCTGCTGCCATCACCCATCTTGGACCAAGTGCCATTCTTAGTGATAAATGTTCCTAATGATCTTAGCTCCAGGACTGACTAGTCTTAAGTCTTTACTGGGAAGTTAAAAGAAAAGAGCAAGTGTTGGACAAAGCATTGGCTTATCTGGGATCTTAGTGAGCCTCAGGAGGGCATATATATATATGTAGAAGAAAGGGACCTGGGGCTCCTGGTGGACAGGAGGATGACCATGAGCCAGCAATGTGCCCTTGTAGCCAAGAAGGCCAATGGCATCCTGGGGAGTTAAGGGTGAGTATCAGGAAGATGGAGCCAGGCTTTTTGCAATGATGTCCAGTGATAGGACAAGGGGCAATGGGTGCAAACTGGAACACAGGAGGTTCCATGTAAACATCAGAAAAATCTTATTTCCTGTGAGAGTGACAGAGCACTGGAACAGGCTGCCCAGGGAGGCTGTGGAGTCTTCTTCTCTGGAGACATTCAAACCCCACCTGGACACGTTCCTGTGTGATGTGCTCTGAGTGATCCTGCTCTGGCAGGGCGGTTGGAACAAGGTCCCTTCCAACCCCTAAGATTCTGTGATTCTGTGATATTAAGCTGATTCTTCATCCTCCTTTTCCTTCTGCCCACTCTCTGTTTCACTAGGACTCTGAATGGCCTCCAAATATCAAAGGCTGTATTTGCAGGATCTGTTACTGTCATTCATCTGGCTCAATCGAACTGAATAGAGTCCGAAGAGAAATTAATAATGATTATGGGTGACTTGTTCTTACTGGAGGCTCCAGAGCTGTCATTCTCCATCCAAAGAAACAGCACCGAGGAGGGCAGTGAACCTAAAAGAGAAGTGTTGTGTGTTTGGAAAGGAATCACAGTTTGGGAAGCACTGCTTCGTGCCAGAGAAATCCTAACATTGTGATTGCAGGCCTCGTGCACATTTGTTCATCATTGTATTTCCCAGTGACTCTGAAGGGACAAGAACAGAGAAATTCAGGCAGCTTTGTGAACAGAGGCATCCTAGAGATTTGCCTTCATTTCCCCTGCTGCAATCCCATTCAAGCTGTTTATTTTAACACAGCTAGATCATACGTTGGTTTCCCACCTCTCCCAGTGTCTCCAGGCCCACTTGAAGTAGCCAGGTACCCTTCCGTGTCTCCAGCTTCTTCCTCTAAACAAGGGACAACACCCTGTGTAGCTTTAGAGCTGTGTCGTTGCTGATTAGCAATTCAATTAGGAGTTGAGCTCTCCTCACTTTCTCTCTAATGAGGTCATTTAAAAGTCCCATGTCTTCTGCACAACAACTGGTTTAGAAAGGACACTGGTGATAATTTAGTATCTTTGAGGCTTCTGAACAATTTTCTTCAAATTGGCCATTGGATTCAAAAGTTGTGAAGGAGAATTGACAGGTAAGTAGACAGAAAGTATAATTGCATGGCTACTGTTTCGTTAGGAAAGGGGCCCAGAAATAGTAGGGGTTTTTCTTTGCTGCAGTTCATTATTATACAAGGTCCAAGGTGGAGCAGGCTTCATCTTTCTGAGTAGTTCTTATTGCTTTTTCATTTTATGGATGCACAGCATCCATCTGCATACTGAAATGGCAGAGATTTTAAAATGCTAATAATTAATCTGGTTATTTGAAACTAGGAAATATTCCTAGATGGGTTTATAGTAAGAACAGAGGCCCTCTCCAGCCGTAATCCTGAAGTGAAGGTTGCTATATTTATGCTCCTAACAGAGATAACCAAAATAAGTCACTGTGTGTTAATGGGCAAATAGGAGTTACCTGTCTTAGCACCAAAGGTATTTCATTTGAATTCCACCTGGCTATAATACCATATCCTGTTTTGAGTCAGCATGCAATAAGTAGACAAGACACGTTGCATTCATGCTCCCTTCACTTGCATCCCCAGCACAAAATTCTCCTTTTGGCTGGTGCTTCAGCACACTTATTTCATGAAACTCTCTCTTGGAGCCTTCCCTTTCTGATCAGTCAGCCAGGAGTAAAACCAGTGCTGAGCATCTATTGTAAAGGGCAAAGAAATCCATGCAGGGCCTCACCTCTGCAATTCAGTGCCTCTTGCCTGAAGCTGTGCACGTAGCAGGGTGCCTGGCAGGATGAAAGGACTGCTGATGTCAGAACAGTTTCTTCCTAACCTTCCTGTGTTCTGTTTTGTGAGTGAGCTCACCTACACAAGCCCAAGTCAATGCTGAGTCTTTCAAGAGATGTTCTCCAGTTCTGCAGGGGAGCAGATGTTAATATCTTTCAATTGGATGCAAATTTACTTACAGTATTAGTATCATCTTATTCAAAAGCATTAGCAACCTTGTTAGCTGATACAGTAGTGTGCTATACCAGAAGTACTTACTGTTTGCTGCAGTCTTGTTTATTGTGCAAAATGTTCCTTAAAATGGGAAGAATAAGCTGATTTTAATCATGAAGTGTCTCTGGAAAATGTACATGTAGCATACATAGGGAAAATCTTCTCTTTGGCAGCTTTTGCAGTTAATTCCGAGACTTCATAACTCAGCATTTATGTAACATACTTGTAGCTTCCTGTTTATTTGGCTGTCTAACTTAAAGCCTGTATGTTTAGACATTTCTGGTCCCTTCCTACAGCCTGTCACTTGGGTCAGATACCTGAGCTGTGAATTCATGTCCTCATCTTGCACTCTTGTTATTTAAAGGCTACTGTTCAAGGTAGAGCCCCATTAGTATGTGAGAATGTAGCTAAACATTCCTTTAATAGCAGCTTCCAAATTTAGAGGAAAACATTTACTTTCTTCCAACATATGCCAGAAATTGCATATCCCCAAAGCTGATAGAAACCTTCAAGTAGGATTTAGCAGCACAAAAAAAAAAAAAGGTGCTGCCAGTTGTCATCTTTGTTTCTCCCTGTGGGCTGATGTGAGTGCATCAGAAGTGCCTCTGGGCCAGTTCTGTAGAAAGGAAAGCACTTTAAGATTCAAGATGTTTATATGACTTGGAGACCTTGTGTGCTGTTTTATTTTTTTGCCTCTTTTTGCCTGTGTTGTTTTTTCCCTGCCAAAGACCCATTCTTTCATTTCCTTCCCTCTGGTTCTGTTCCTAACACAGTGCTAGAAGTAGAAAGCAGAAAACATCAGTGAGATTATTCCAATGCTGTGAGAAGAGTGAGGCTCACCTGCCTTTTAATAATACTCCCTGTGACTTTTGAGTGACATATGGAAAAAGAAGGGAGTTGATTTCTGCTTCCAAGCCCCTCCAAAATTGTGCTTGTGAAACCCCCTTGCCTGGCATTTTGAGAGAAGCTATCCATGGAGCCAACAGCATTCAACTTCCCTTTTGCTTCTTTTCTGTCCCTTTCTACTCAATTTTGCCCTCTTGAAGTATCATCGATACTTCATAGATGCCATTTGAAATGTTGGGTTACAGACAAGATGCACTGCTTGAATTCTCTCAAAATATGAAAAAACAAATCTCATTCGTTGACAAAAACGTTTGGCTGAGAGGATTGCATTGCAATTGCTGCAATTAATTTCTCATTTAGTCTTCTGAAGGGGGAAATCAACTAAAAAGAAGACATAAGAGGACATTTTTCAGTCAAAATTAACTGGTTTACTGGAAGAAAAATTATCCAGGTCAGTGAGAAATTCAGGCCTTTGCCACATTAAATGTGTGTTCAGATAAACGTTGAGTGCAAATGAAAGGAATTACTGATTGTAAAGGCTGCCTCGTGTGTTGCTGAGTGCACTGGTGCCTGATGATCAACTCCTCCTCCTCTTCCAGGGATGTCAAGTTCAGTAACACCTTAGGACACCTGTTACTGAAGCACATCTGCATATCTTAAAGATATTTGAGGACAGCTCTAACAAGCCAGCTTGACATTTTGAAAAGCTCTTTTTTTCCCTGCAGGCATTTGAAAAACTGACATCTTTTGTTCCAAAGGGGTATTCTCCCTCCCTCCCCTTTTCTTCTCCTCCTCCTTTTCACTTCCCTTTGCAATCACCTCAGGTTCAGCAAATGCATGAAGAATGGCCTGGTATGTGTCAGATTCCCACATTAATTAGTACAGATTTTCTCTGAACTAGCTGTGATAGATCATTCTGCCAGCTCCATGTCTGCAGTAAAATTGGCATAGGTGGACTTCCCACACGGTATGTGAAATGCAGTTATTTACTCTCAGTTATCTCTTCTGATTACTTTGGGTTTTTCAAGGTCACAAAACACATTTGCTTCTTGCTGGGCATAGTTTCAGCAGCTTTTATTTTATCATTACCAAGGGTTTCTCTCATCTTCCCGTAGAGCTCATAGGGCTTCATGGAGGCAGGAGATGAAGAAGGAGAGTCTCTGCAAGCTCTGGAAATGTAGACATTTCAAGGAATAAGATACAGCTTTTCTTGGCATGGAGGAAAGAGGTCATATTTTGGATTTGTTGTGTTCGTCCTCACTTCAGATGCATAGTGAGGTGGGATGTGAGCACTGGCCAGGCACCCTGGACATGGAGTAAATACAGCCCTACAGATCCACCTTTCGAACTAGTTTTCTCATCAGCATTCTTATTTTAATAAGAACTGATGAAAATCCTGTGCCATCTCCTGCCAGACCTTTTTGTGCTCTGCAATGTCCAGCGATTTGCCAGCCTTCAAAGTTTTTTTCCTCAAAGTCAGCTTCTGCTGATGCTGCTGTAACATGAGTTGATTCTAACTTGGTTAAATTCAACGTCGTGGCCTGGTATTTGAGTGTTTATCAAGCTGTGGAGAGTTAATGCAGGATGGCATTAATTAGCCTTTCTGCCTGTCTAGTTCTTTTTTTAGATGTCATTCTTAGTTTAATAAATTACTTTCTGGAAAATGAAGTAAGATGGAGTCCAAGGTTCATGGATGGTTTGCTTCCCACTGCAGCCAAGATGAACATAAGAAAGCACAGGGTGTCAGCTGTGAAGCAACACTGACAAATGTGGCAGGTTTTTTCCCCTCACATCCAGGAAATTCCCAAGAATTAGCAAATCAACCTGCTTTCCTCCTGCTTTGATGATTGTGCTAATGGCTACACAGACTCCTAACTAAACTGCACAGAGCTGGCGATCCTCATTCCTCATAGGCAACTCATTGTTATTTTAAATCCCATCACAGCTTCATGAGCTCAGCTTTCAGCAGCAGTTGCTGCTTGCAAGTGTTTCGCTCCACGAGCTGTGTAAAACCCACAGCTCTGTCCTGCTGTTGTGCTGCTGGGGGGGTCTCAGCCTGCAACGAGTAACGACCTTTTATGCCAGCTACGTTCTTGGCCTGTAAACTTCAAAACATCTCATCATACAAGTATCATTTCATTTCTTCATATATCTGTGTCCAGCAATACCTCCTGAGGATTGATGCACAGCCAGCACTGGAAGAGGAAATAGATAGCAAGCCTTCCTTTGCTGAAATAAGGTCTCGTTTTCTGAAATAAGGTCACGTTTTCTTCACAATTCAGCCGGGGTGCTGTGAGCACTCAAGGCAGTGCAGAGAACAAGCCTTTCCTTTGGCTTTTGGCTCATGAGGTATTGCTGTTCTCAAGAGGATGTTCTAAACATGTTCTAAAAACTGTCTGGAGCCATGCCCTCTGATTTTGTTTTTGTTATCCCCAGGAGGCAGAACCTCTCTACGCCCAGATCAACAGACCTAAGAAATAGCATTGGTTCAGGCTTGTGGTGCTCCAAGACTCAAACGAAACCCAACAACCTGGCAGGCCTTTGGCTTTCATGCTTTTTTCTGATTGATTTTCACTGACAAGGAGAGATGATTGCCCTCCTGGACTGGCTCTACGAGTGTTCCTGACATTTTTTTTTGGCAACCAATGGCAGATTCCTGTGGCAGCACAAAAAAAACTCTTCCTGCTTCTCATACCACGAGTCCAGCCCCGTCCCCACAAGTCATGGGGATCCAGACTAGGAAATCTTACGCCTCGGTCTTCTTTTAACCATCTGTTGTCTTCTGTATGCCACATATAAATAATGAGCATCCTGAAATTTATTGAGTATTAGACACTCTTTTTCTTTTGAGCAAAAAGCGGAGTCTGTATGTAGCAGTGGCATTATCATTCAACAGCCTTTTTAGGCACAAGTCGGCACTTTTTATGTCATGGTGACATGTTTTTCATCATCATTTACATCAGGCTGATCCTAGCTTTTTTTTTTTCTTTTTTCCCCTGTGTAGACATATTTAAACAGCAACATAAAAAAGTACTGGCAGTGTCATTTTTATTTTTTTTTTAATTATTAATTCTTATCCTGTCATTTTTGTATGAGTGACAGATCTCACAGTGAAACGCCTCCTGCGGAAATGGTTCCTAACTTGAAACCACAGAATAAAACTTGGATTGTTTATCCATCCTGATTGAAAATGTTGCCAAATGGACCTTTAAGTTCTAGTGCATCATGAGGAAGAAATGCTGCTTTCTGTTTGAATACTCATGTTGGGGGTAGAGAAAGGACATCAAGTCCCACTGAGGAAAGACGAAAGAGTCAGTATTTCCAAGGAAACTCTAAACAAAGTGCAGAAAAGGAATATTTTTATTTCTTCAATATCTTGCTGCTGTAATGCTATGCAGACAAGTGTTTTCTTCTCTGTGTGCCATTTTTTGATGAAAAAGAAAAATCATTTGCCAAATAATACTGGTATGATTCTGGTTTAGGAATTTGGATGAAGCGGACTTGACCAATGGGACAAGGATGGCATGGATTTTGGAATAACAAACTGATTCTGTGATCAAATTGTTCATCTTTATCACTTTTTGTACATCAGAAAAATCAAATGGGATTTTTATTTTATAACTTGAAAAAAAAAATCTTAGTGTTAAACTCTTGAAATGTCTAAGGGGAAATGGCTTTAAGGAGTTTGAATGAAAATTGCCAGTTTTTTTGTAAATATCAATGTTATGAGAATTCTTTTACTAATGCCATTACACTGTAGAGAAGGTAGCAAGATGCAGTGCTGGGGAGGTGTGGCAGACCCAGTTTGTGGTTCTCACATCACATACATCTCTTCACATGCTTCTGGTGATGGGCTGAAGCTCCAGTGCATTTGCCAGAAGCAATCAGCTTGTCAGCAACTGGTGAAATTAATGGGAACACACAAGTTTGTGATCTAGTGTTATCACCTGGACATACTCCACTTACAAGAAACCACAGTTTATTGACATCCCTTTGAAGCTCTGTGGAGAAGTCATCAAACTGTTTACACACAGAACAAAAGAATTGGAGGCATCTTTTTTTTTTTTTACATGGATGAAGCAAAAAGGGCAGTGTTTGGGTTCATATATTTAGCACATGATTTTCATAAAGAATCTATATATTTTTGCCCTACAGAGAATTGTTATACAGGTCAAATGTGTTTTCCTGATGTTCCTATGCAGTTACAGTATATTGAATTTAGTGGTTTCACACTAAAAAGAAAAAAAGAGGGGGGGGGAAAAAAAAGAAGAAAAAAAAGAAAAAAGGAAAAAATAGAGAAAAAGGAAAAAAGGTTAAAGAAATCAAATGATTCATCAGTTTTTAGGGTTATTGTGCAGATTTTGTTTTGAAATTGCCACATTAGGATTTTACATTTTTGTCATGATTAAAATAGGCCTGGAGTTCTAAATATTTTACTTTCTTGCATCTCTATTATGAAACTAAAAATGGTTTAGAAGACAGAATAACTGGGGTGGCAATTGTTGACATGTACAACCAAATCTCACACCATGATTCCAGTCTTTTCTTTTGAATTAGAGAAATTAGAGAAGTGTGCAGTACAGAATGTATGTGAGTGAAGAAATTAGCTGTGAATAGACCTAATGAACCTGCAGAGAAGAGACCTGTTCTCCCCACTCTTGGTCATTTGATGCTTATTCCTTAGTCATGTGCAAACAGCTTTGTAGTGATTCTTATACTCCCACCAGGAGGAAGATCCCAAGATGAATTAAAATGTGGTGGATTGAGTGTTTCAGGATTCAAAGCAGAGGTAAAAGTGTTTTGAAAGGACATTTCTTTAAGGATAATTTCCTCATTTGCACAGTGGTGCTACTTCCTTCCTCAGTGGCTCTTTTGGGTTTTGTCCTACATCTGGAACCACAAAGACAATTTTGGTTCATCACAGATGTTTGAGGTTTAGTGTCATCAGTGCATTTCCACTTAACGGGGTAAAACGTTGAAAGAAAAAGAAGAGATTTATGTCTCAGAGGATCCATTGACATTCTATTTGTAGGAAGCTGATCATTTACACAGTCCTTGCAACGAATAGGTGCCGAGGGAGTGAGGCTGGGATTTTAGTGTCTCGTGAGAGGAGCTGGACCATCACCATGGACCTTTGTCTTACCTTTACCAACGCTCAAAAATAAAAGCGAATTCTGAAAATGGTCTTGTCATACGATTTGATCGTCCTTGTCATGGCTGAGATGCTGAGATGAGAGGTCTGCAAGGCCTCTGCACTGTACCAGTGTTGTAGATAACTGAAATATCCAGCTTGTGCAATTGTTTAATCCCTCATCCTTCACTAGCACTAAATTCGTCACTTTAAATTTAAAAACCAGGGAATCCCACCAGCCATCCTGTTACCCCCTGTAGCTTCTTGATCTTTACCTGTCATGAAAAGATATTTTGATAGATCCTAATCATCCAAGTGTCTGAGGAAACCTTTCATCTCATAACGTACTGGGCACCTTCTTTGCAAAAATGTTTACTCCGTGGTTTTCATGCATTTTTATTTCTGCATTCTGACACATATTTTTTTAATAAAGATGAGAAAGAGAAAATGACTGTTGCAGTACATTTCTAAACCTACTTTAACTTTACCTCAGATAATGACCATTTGTTAACACATAAGGACACATTATTTTTAACTTTATGTAATAACTCATTCAGCAACGACAAAAAAACAACAAACCAACAACCAACCAATTTTTAGAAATTTTCCATTAATTTCTGTAACACACCATGTAATACTGTTATGAATAAAAACATTCAAAAAAAGGCATCGTTTCAGGAAGTTTGTGTTGTAGCTTTTGTTCTTCTGGGGGAATTCTGCCTTTCTTACAGTGTGGGTGTTTGTTGTGGCCAAGATTTTTGACAATAGAAAACTCTGGGTAAGGAAAAAAATTACATGCCTGGATTTGGGGCTGCCTGATCTTAAACATTCTTAAGTCTTGTTTATCTTGCAAATATTGAAATTGCTGCTTTTAATTGCTGCCTCCTCATTTTTGGCCTTGTTTCAGGTGCTTTAGGATGAGCATCTCAAGCCAGTAGGTATTTGAGTCACCTTCTGTGAAACCTCAGGTTCCTGGGTGAGACCATGCTGTGCAGAGCTGCCAAAGCTGGAGCACCTTTGCCATGTCAGAGGCTGTAAGAAATTTGGCTCACATTTTCCTCTTCAAGTAAGAGTTAAAATTAAGAATGTTTGTTTAAACATGACAATTCTGAAAGTAAAAAACCTCAAACCTTTCCAGTAACATGCACAGAATGGAGAGCAAAGCCTTGATCCAGTAGAACTTATTAACAATACCACTACCAGCTGTTCCAGTGGGACCTTTCTGCTGGTGGGGCAGTGTGTAGGGTAGGTTCATGTGTTTTGCTGGTGTGAAACTCTTGGTGCCACATTCAAAATAACATTGATATTCAGAAGTACTGAGTAGTGGATCTCTCAGTCAAGGTAAGGAAATAGTTCAGTCTTTTGCCAAGAAAGCAATGCTAATATTCAAAATATCACCTGGAAACTTAAGGGTAAGTGTATGTTTGTATGCAGGAAGAGAGAGAGGTGTGGAGGTGTATTATTTATATTTTACATTTATATTTATTGTATTTCTTCTTGCTGTCCCTCCCTTTACTTATCCATCAGGAATGTCCAGAAGATCATGCTGATTGCCTTCGTCACTGTACGTTGGTCAGAACGTTGCATCCCATCTAGGATGAGATGTGATGTGGTGAAAACTTGGCAGCATTTATGTAATTTTGACTTTGTGTGTGACTAACTGTTCACATGTCCTCCGAAGGAGGAACATGATCTGGTTTTCAGCAAGCTACAAAATGTCAACTGAAAGTGAAATAAGACACAGCTGAGTGTGGTTTTAAACTAAAATGCATTTTTACAATGTGGGCCACATCTAGTCTTGTTGATACTCGTCTGGTGCCTTCACAGGGAAGTTGGTTTATGTTGAAAAATCAGCAGTGTTGCACATCTGCTATGCATTCTCAGTTTAAAAATTCAAAATGAGCAGGTTTGAGATCTAGTCTGGTGAGGGAGAGGAATCTCAACATAGGAAGGACCTGGCTGGGTGTTCCCATTGTTCAAAGGGGAAATAATCTTGTTTCTTACTGTGCTGTGCCAATGTATTGCATTACATGAATATTACTGTAACTTAAGTGCACTAAAAGTCTCAAGATTGTATATGAGAGGATCCAGCTCAGACATGACTAGTGCAAGAAATGGTCTTAATTTAACTAATGCTAATTAAGGCCATGATCTCCTGCAGTAATGAGAATTTATTTAGCAAACAGTTTGCAGATTCAGCCTGTGGTTTTACACAAGTGAGGACTCTGACAGATCTCTCTTTTCCATGCCAGTGACTTCTAGAAAAGGAATTGATTGTATAGACTGGGAATATGGAATTTTAACTTGCTTACGTTGGATTAAAGACAATGTTTTATGTGCTTTAATCACTGCACAGTGACAGTTGTTGCAACAGATGAGTTAACCTCTTTCTTCCTTTTTTTAGGTTGTGATACGTGTCTCCATGCACCATTTCCTCTTTTCTTTCCAAACAATTTATGTCCTGTCAGGTTCATATTTATAAGTTTTCTGGCAAATACTGTTCTCAATAATATAATTTCAAAGAAATGAAGGGGGTACCTGTTGGCAGTTTTCTAAGAAGGTCTGAATCCATTGTCTACAATCATCTCTCTGAGCCAGCCTGAGGAGCACACTGAGGTATATGAACAAGATAAAACTCCAAATGGTAACCAGGAAATTGAGATTTTGGGTGAAAATATGAGCTTGAGTCATCTGCACGAGCGTCTATGCCAACGCTGTACCATCCTTACTGCTGCTTGCACTACTCTGGCCTTCTGGTTCTGTTCGGAAAAATCGGTGGGATTCACCCCCTGTTCCTGGCTGATGTTGCTACCATAAAAGTAATGATTTGTGAGAGTACTCCTGTGGACTCCCTTGTGATGAGGTCTTCCACAAGTTGGTGTTCTTGTACTGATCTGCTTTTTAGAAGCAGCCCCATTAAGAGCCTTGTGGGTTTTTTTAATACGTGACGTCAGGCAGAGAGCTGGTGTGGGGAATGAGAAAGGGTCTTTTGAGTTTTTTTCTTGCTTTACTGGCTGGCTGAAAGTGGGAAAACTGAATTATACATTTCAGCATGACAGTGAGGAATATGGGCAGATATCCTGATACCATTTCCCGATTACCTGTAACATTGCCTGTCTCCTTCTAAAATTATCCTACTGGAGGCAGGAAATATCAGGTCTATTAGTGAAACGACTCTCTGGCCATTAGTTTTTAGAGCTTTAAATAGTCTTATCTCAGTGGATGTGTTTGCCCTGTGGCTCATCTATCAACCCTAAAATGTTTTATCAGCACCTGAGAAATCTCAATAAGAAGAATAGCCTCAAATGCTACCCATTCAAGGGGCTTTCAGATACAGAATGTATTTTTCTTTTTTTTTAAAAAAAGGTCTTTTAAGATCTGATATTATTTGCTGGCTTTTCAACCCCGTTTGATCGTTCCCACAGCACCACTTCTATAAATACTCCTGACCAGAGAAGAAAGGAAATCACAATAGATTAAAAGAAAACCAGGGTAACGGGCAGCAAATCAATGTCCATTCAGCCTCAGACATTTGTGAAAATAAAGGATTATGAAGAATTATTGCCAGGTACTAGTTGTGTGAAGACCTTTTGTGGCTTTTGTCTTCTTTAACAGATAGTTCTTAGGGGTCTGAGAAGAGCTCTCAGTGTCACGAGCCAGTTGTATGAGAAATAAGCAGAAGTTACAATGCTGTAAGATGTTGCATTTTTGGTGAATTTTCTGCTATTTGACAGATTATGAGTGTCATGTTTTTTCTTTGAAAAATGTGGTTTCTGGTTTGAAAATGAGTTTGTGTTATTGTGAGGTCTGAAGGAGAGGAGATGGAGGCAAGGGATGGGGCACAGTGGGTTTTATTTTTGTCTACTGGTTACTGCAGCCCCTGTCTTACTGTCTTCACAGGAATTTAGAATCAGAACTTTCAGAGTAGGTGAACCTGTGCCAGTTTGGATCAAGTCACTATTTAATGAGTCAGAAAGCCAGAAAAGGAGAATTAAACTGAACAAGGTGAGTTTTTTTATCTCCGAGGCCTTTCAGAGACCAGCCAAACCACCACAAAATAACTATTAGTAACAGAAATGGTGATGCAACAGAATCAGTTGTAGTAAACATCTGGAAACATTCCCTGAGGTTTCTTACCTGTAAACTTTACCATGTATTTGCCACCATTAAAATGAGTGGGTGAGCCCCCTCTTGCCTTTGAATGAGCCAGCTGTGTTCTGCAGAAGGAAATGTGTTATGAAGAAGGGAAGGAAAAGATTGTTTTGGAGAAGAAGAAAAACTCTGTTTGAAAAGTGCATGGACGATGCCATGAGCAGCTGCTTGCTGACTCCAGTCTAATGTTTTCCAGGGAGGGCCTTTCATCTCTTGAGGTGTTTCAGGTTTGTCTTTGGACAGGAAACTGCCATTTAAAAAAAGAAAATCATGTTTGGAGAAATTGTCTGGGTTTTACTTTCAGGGAGCAAGGGGTCACACATCTTTGTGTCATGAACTCTGCAAAAGATATGTTGCACTTGAAAGCTTGGCCTTCATCGTGGGCACTTGGTGAAGCTTCATTTTCAGGTGTGATGGAACTCAGGTTCGGTGACTCAGTGTTGTTGGTGCCAAGTGCTTTGGGGTTTCAAAACAGCTCAGCAGACAGCCAGGCCGTTAGAGTCAGTGATGCTGGATAGTCAAGACTTGGGAAAGAAGACATGGGTGGTGTCACAAGGTGACTTTCCCACTGATCCATGGACCCACTGAGCCCCAGACTGCGTGGAAGTGGAAAATGAGCCGTGTTGGTGTGGATTTTACATGTTAGACCTACCTCTAATTGAACCAGATTATGAACTATGTGGCAAACCCAATTTTGCTTTTCAATTCACTCTGGAAAGTATGGAAACGTGTAGGAAATTCTGTCTGGTGGGTCCCTGCTGCTGTTTCAACCTAACTTCTTTCTGCTCATGCAGGAGCAAGCATGGTCACCACTAAGGTGCACATGATGAGAGGCAGGAAAACAGGAGCAGGTTGCTTTGAGATCTTCACACACCAGGAACACTGTCATGGTAGCAGTTAAATCCCGAGGGTTCTCTGTGCTTCTCAGCTTCTCTCTTGCTGCTATTGAAATACTGGATGTGTTCTGCACTTCCCAGCCAGCAAAAGTCCTGCCAATGGAGAGGTCTTTCCTGTAAGTGGGGTTTTTTCTTGGTCCTGGACAAATGATTAACAGCTTAATCAATGGTGTCAAAGGTTGAGCAAGCTGTATCACATAGGTACAGCTTGGCTTTAGTCTGGGGAAAAGTCATTTGAAACAAATAAGTCAAGCATAAAAGACAAACAAAAAGCTTTGCACAGCCTAAGCCATCTTTCCTGACCGTTGTCCTCCATGTCTAGGAATGAAAGGCCACTTGATTGCTGACTCTCTGCTCAGTTACACAGGGGTAAAAAGCTGGTGCCTGAAGCACAGCCTTTTTATTTGGAGCAGATTCCTACAAGGAATCAGTTAATGTGCTTCTGTGTGTGAGGTTGTTACCATCAAGCTGCCACACTAGAAGGATGCAACAGCCAGTAGCTGTTCTGCAGGGACATGCCTCCTCAGGCATCATCAGGTCATTTTCATGTAACTATGACACATGAAGTGGTGTAGCACTTGGCCAGGTGATGATACTGAGGTTCTCAGGTGTGTTTTGTATTAGTGAATAGGATTCATTTTTAAATATAGCAGCCAGCATTCCCATAATGAGAAAATTAAACTGTATTGTATGTATCCTCTAAACACTTGGAGACTTGTCCTAGGGTGAGAGGCTGTTCTGCTGAAAGTTACACAGTGCAAAGTTCTTCAGAGAACCTCTGCTTACCCAACAAGGGGAAGATGGGGGGGAATAGTGGAGGGGGGGCACAGAATGCAATGATGTGCATGATTTTATACAGAGAAACACAATCAAAGGTCATTTCTCCCTCTAAAATGCGTATTTTCAGTTAGGCTAATGAGGCAAATTAAGGGAAAGGCTGTTGAGTCTCAGGAATCCAAAAACCATACCTGGAGTGAGAAGCAGCAGGAGGTGAAGGCTGCCTCAGTAGGCAACTGAAGAAGATCCTGATCTGCCTTTGTGAGCCCAGCTGAACTGATGGGAATCAGCCCTTGGTGAGTTTTCTGCCCCAGTTAGGACCATTTAAGAGAAAGAATGACTGAAGGTGGTATCTAGAAAACAGCAAGATGCTTCATGTCATACAGTGACAGGTCTTGCTTCCCATGGGCTCAAGAGTTTGGGTGTGTAGAACTGGGGGGTTTTATGGAAGGGACAAGCCCAGGGCTGGGATTCTTGTCTTCCCCTGCATCCCAAGCCCTGGTGAGAGGCAGCAAAGGGCACTGTTTGGCATGAAGGTTCCTCAGCCATGAGAATGGCTGCTTATACCTCATGCCTGGCCTTCCTCTGGTAGACAGTCATGAAAAGCAGAAATAAAGGAATGAGTTTGCAGTCTGCTGTGTTTCCTAGAAAGCAGCTTTAGTTTACTTATTGCTTCCCTCTTGCCAAGACTCAAGGATGTTTCAGTTGTTGAAATATTCATTTTTCCTGTGTCCCTTGAAAGGAGCATTACAAATGAAAGCCTGAATTGCTTCTAGACAGAGCTTTGCTTCTTTCCCCCTTGCCTCCAGAAAGCTGTGTACTAACAATTGCAACATTTACCTTGTGGATCCGCCAGGTGCTGGGTCATCTGCTGTTTACAGTGTGGGAAAATGACCCAGTAATTTATCTTTTTCTACTGGAACCATTTCCATACACGCCCCCAGCGGATGGAAGGGTGGCTTTGGATCTCTGCTGGTACCTGGGAGCCATGAGCACAGCACGCACCGTGTTTGCCCCGTGCCCCATCATCAAACTGTTGCTGCTTTGTGCCGCGCTTGGGGTCTTAAATTTTCATGGCGTTGGGTAAGTGAATGTTTGTGAGGCTGTGTCCACAGGGGATATGAAAAAGAGCAAAAAGCCAGGACAGACTCTCTGCTCTTCCTGTCCATACCTCAGAAATGCTGTCTGGAGTGATTATTCTGCCTTTCTGCTGGCTAGAGAAGGACATTGTTTGGAAGTTAATGCCGTGTGTTGTGTCTGCCTTTAGAAAATAATCCTGTCTGATAAATCTGAGATGACAAATCACCACGGTCGTGGTGTTATGTGGGAACCTGTTTGCAATGTGCAGCCTCCTCTGTGCTAGTGGCCCCACATTCTGCTGGAGAGACAAGGGTTGGTTTTCTTTGAGTACCTACGTGGCCGGGATGTGGCTGATAGTTGTTTCTTTCCCT